>NC_079472.1:11812050-12115080 GCF_026250575.1 Diorhabda carinulata | reverse complement strand
TTGACAGAGAAGACAAATCTTCTACGCGGTTTATATTTCCTGGAAACTTGACAGAAACGACAAATCTTCTATGAGGTTTATAATTCCTAGAAAATTGACAGAGACGACAAGCCTTCTACGAGGTATATTGCCCTGAACACTTGACGAAGAAGACAAACCTTCTATGAGGTTTATATTTCCTGGAAACTTGACAGAAATGACAAACTTTCTACGAGGTATATTGCCCTGGAAACTTGACAGAAAAGACAAATCTTCTACGAGGTTTATATTTCCTGGAAACTTCACAGAAACGACAAACTTTCTACGAGGTATATTGCCCTGTTAACTTGACAGCGATGAAAAATCTTCTACGAGTTATTTTGTCCTGGGAACTTGACAGAGACGACAAATCTGCTACGAGGTATTTTGTCCTGGAAACTTGACGGAGACAACAACCCTTCTACGAGGTATATTGCCCTGGAAACTTTACAGCGATGAAAAATCTTCTACGAGGTGTTTTTTCCTGGAAACTTGACGGAGAAGACAAACCTTCCATGAGGTATTATGCCCTGGAAACTTGACAGAGACGACAAATCTTCTACGAGGTTTATATTTCCTGGAAACTTGACAGAAACGACAAACTTTCTACGAGGTATTTTGCCCTGGAAACTTGACAGAGAAGACAAATCTTCTACGAGGTATTTTGTCCTGGAAGCTTGACGGAGAAGACAAATCTTCTACGAGGTAAAGATTCCTAGAAACATTGTAGAAAACCTTAAATATTACACCAATGGACAATGACACTAAAATGAAAACGACAATGCAATAGTGTCCATTCGACGTCGCCTACTAGAAAAGATTCAAGCAAACATCATTTATTACAGTGACGTCAAGATGAAAAAGAATTTGATAGATTTGATAAAATATAATTTTGTTACCTCCCACGCTAAATCTGCTTATTAACGTCAAACGATTCTTGACAACGTACCAAGAAAATTTAAATTAATGCAATTGTTGAAAAATTGTGATTTGCTTTGTTGTCTAAAGAAGGATTAACACCAAATGTAACTTCACATGAACACCCACTATATAGCCCTGATCTAGCCTCCTCTGACTATTTTTAGTTAACTAAGCAGAAGAGGTAAAACATTTTGATTTTAAAGATGCATTATATTTTTATAGAAACTTCAGTTAGACGTTCTGAAAAATGTGTGGAAATAAAGAGAGAATAATCAAACTTTTTTATAATTTAAGACCATTTTCCTTAATCTAAAAGCTCATAGATCGCACCACGTAATCATTGAAATTTATAACCTCAAAATGTATATATCAAAATCACTGCTGTATAAACGTAATTATTTAATTAGAAAGTTTAAAAAAAAACGACGTTCGATCGATTTTGGTAATAAATAAACAGATAAACTCAATGGATATTGTGAACCAATAAAAAATAAGTCGTAAGTGAGTATTAAAAAACAAAACAGCTTATTAACTTCAGAATAAATCCACAAATCCCCTAGATGACTTGATTTGGATGCGAAGAAAAAACACACACACAAATTATATGGTGTGTATAGTTACCAGAGGCGTAGGCAACTGATTTTTTTTATTATTCGAATGGAATACTTAATTATAAGTTAACTGCTGCAGTTGCAAACAAGGCACAAAACAACTGAGGAGAATTGAGGAGCCTGGACATCTTCAGCTCTTCGTCGTTGCAGAAATACTCAACTATCGATAGGGATATCGCTACTAACAAAATCGTGGTTGTGAAATGGATGACCAAACAACTTATCGAATTGAAGAAGCTTTCAAATCACATGTTTTGGAGGTACCTCAATCGGTTTCGACAATAGGTTCAAACGTTATTGTCTATCTGAAAACTTCAGCAACAAACCTCGTATAACAAGGTTTTATCTGCAATGCACTGTTTTAATTCGACAGAAACTGACTTTTTCATCGTTTAGTTTAATAAAAATTGGGTTTTCTCAATTTAGTTGGACAAAAATTGATTTTTCCATAATGAAAATCGACAGAAACTGACTTTTTCATCATTTAGTTGAACAAAAATTGGGTTTTCTCAATTTAGTTGGACAAAAATTGGTTTTTCCAGAATTAAATTCGACAAAAACTGCGTTTTTCATCGTTTAGTTGCATTTCCTCCAATTTATTTGAATAAAAATTGATTTTCTCATAATTTTGTTCAACAAAAATTGGCTTTATCAATATTTAATTGGCTTTCTTTTAATTTAGTTCGACAAAAATTGGTTTTTACATGATTAAACTCGACAAAAACTGACTTTTTCATAGTTTGTTTGAACAAAAATTTAAGTTTTATCAATTTAGTTAGATAAAAATTGGCTTTTTCATAATTTAGTTGGACAAAAATTGGTTTTTACATGATGTATTGCGACAGATAATGACTTTTTCATCATTTGGTTGAAGAAAAATTATGTTTTCTCAATTTAGTTGGACAATTATTGGATTTTTCTCAACTTAGTTGGACTAAAATAGGCTTTCCAATAATTTAGTTGGACAAAAATTGGTTTTTACATGATGTATTGCGACAGAAAATGACTTTTTCATCATTTGGTTGAACAAAAATTGTGTTTTCTCAATTTAGTTGGACAAAAATTGGATTTTTATTAAATTATTTGGACTAAAACAGGCTTTCCAATAATTTAGTTGGACAAAAATTGGTTTTTACATAATTTATTTCAACAGAAACTGACTTTTTCTTCATTTGGTTGAACAAAAATTGTGTTTTCTCAATTTAGTTGGACAAAAATTGGATTTTTATTAAATTATTTGGACTAAAATATGCTTTCCAATAATTTAGCTGGGCAAAAATTGGATTCTCCATAATTAAATTCGACAGAAACTGACTTTTTCATCGTTTGGTTGAACAAAAATTGAATTTTTCTTAATTTAGTTGAACCAAAATTGGCTTTCTCTCAAATTAGTTAAACAAAAATTGGCTTTATCAAGATTTAGTTCGACAAAAATTGGTTTTTCCAGAAATAAATTCGACAGAAACTGCCTTTTTCATCGCTTAGTTGAACAAAAATTGTGTTTTCTCAATTTATTTGGA
Source organism: Diorhabda carinulata (assembly GCF_026250575.1). Classification (NCBI taxonomy): domain Eukaryota; kingdom Metazoa; phylum Arthropoda; class Insecta; order Coleoptera; family Chrysomelidae; genus Diorhabda; species Diorhabda carinulata. Next base: position 12,112,010 of record NC_079472.1, on the reverse strand, counting down.
CAAAAATTGGCTTTTTCATCATTTAGTTGGACAAAAATTGGAGTAGATGCAACTTATACAACTTTTTTATAGATCTTATAAATCTACACTGCACAGTTCTGTTCTTGCAGATATATAATTGGCCTTTGTCTTGGTCTTGCTTCTTATAAACAAGAATCTATCTTTGTCTTTCAAAATTTTATCCAAAACTGCATTCCTGAACATCTATTTTTCTTCTAGTTTTTATTTATATATAATTGTTCCAAGTTAGAATTAAACTTAACCCACGAGGACCACCACTGGGTCTCATAACGACGATGTTAACTAACAAGTGTCTCATAAAAACATTCTTCCAATCATAAGGAGTAAAACAACGTTTAATAGCCCGAAGAAAATATGAACAACTGCACTGGACGACTATACCTACCTCAGTCTGAAAAAGATAAATACAAAATTATACCCTATTCGCGCTGACCATAAGATACACGGTTTGATGATTACTTTAGTAATAAAAAAAAAAACAAAAGCTGGGTGATGATGTGTTTAATGCAAAGGTGTTATTATGGGTTTTTATAACCGAAATTTTTGTTAGTTTTTACTGAGTGTGTGGAAATGTGTGCGGTCCGTAGAATTGGGACCACCTGTCTTTATTGATATAAACTATAATAGATAGGTCCGGATTTAGATTAACTTCAACTGCTCATTTAAACAACGATAATTGATTTTACAGTTGAGACATTTGGTATAGTATTTTTCGTAATCTAAGAAAGAGTCTTTCGTTGAAATATATGTCTTGTATATCACTTTTGTCCATTCCGATTGAGGCTACATGTGATTTGAATCCATCAATCGCTTCTTTTATCTTTGATCTATGGGAATAAGATGCAATCTTTGAGTGTCAACCATCAATTCGATGTTTTAACTGTCCAAAAACGTTTTTTTTTTGAACTTTTGTATGAGAGCTCGCGTTTTCGTGGTGGAGAATTATTCGTCTACTGCGATTGGTTCCCATGATTTTTTCGAACACTTCTGATAAACAAATGCTGGTGTACAATTCGGAATTGACAGTTCTACGTTGCTCTAATGGGACCATTTGAAAGTAGCCTTGACCTTGATCCTTGTCTAATGTTTCGTTTTTTCAAAGTTCATCTAAAAATTTGTGGATTTCGATGTGGCCTAGTTAATGTATAAATTAAAAAATCGACAAACTGATCCTGTTAGTCCCCCTCTCTCGGCGACCCTGGGATTAAGCTCGTCTTGAAAGACCTATACAGTAGATTGTTGGTTGGACAGAAACTAGCTTTGCATCATTTGGTTGGACAAAAATTGTGTTTTTTCAATTTAGTTGGACAAAAATTGAATTCTTCTTAAATTAGTTGGACCAAAATATGTTTTGCAATAATTTAGCTGGACAAAAATAGGTTTCTACATAATTAAATTCGACAGAAACTGACTTTTTCATCGTTTGGTTGAACAAAAATTGGGTTTTTCTCAATTTAGTTGAACTAAAATTGGCTTTCTCTTAAATTAGTTTGACAAAAATTGGTTTTTCCATGATTAAGTTCGACAGAAACTGGCTTTTTCATCATTTGGTTGGACAAAAATTGTGTTTTCTCAATTTAGTTGGACAAATACTGGATTTTTCTCAAATAAGTTAGACCAAAAAATGCTTTGCAATAATTTAGCTGGACAAAAATAGGTTTCTCCATAATTAAATTCGACAGAAAATGCCTTTTTCATCGTTTGGTTGAGCAAAAATTGAATTTTTCTTAATTTAGTTGAACCAAAATTGGCTTTCTCTTAAATTAGTTTGAGGAAAATTGGTTTTTCCATGATTAAATTCGACAGAAACTGCCTTTTTCATCGTTTGGTTGGACAAAAATTGTGTTTTCTCAATTTAGAAGGACAACTTAGCTTTCTCATAAGTTTGCTGGACAAAAACTAGTTTCTCCAAAATTAAATTGGCATTATCATAATTTAATTGGACGAAAATTAGATTTTCCATGATTAAATTCGAGGGAAACTGACTTTTTCATCGTTTGGTTGAACAAAAAGTGTGTTTTCTCAATTTAGTTAAACAAAAATTGAATTTAGCCTAATTTAGTTGGACAAAAATTGGTTTTCTCATGATTTAGTTGGATAAAAATTGGTTTCCTCAAATTAGTTGGACTAAAATAGGCTTTTCAATAATTTAATTGGATAAAAATTGGTTTTTACATGATGTTTTGCGACAAAACCGACTTTTTCATCGTTTGGTTGAACAAAAATTATGTTTTCTCATAATTTAGTTGGACAAAAATTGGTATTTCCATAATTAAATTCGATAGAAACTGAATTTGTATCGTTCAGTTGAACAAAAATTGTGTTTCTAAATTTAGTTGGACAAAAATTGACTTTATCCCAAATTAATTGGACAAAAATTGAATTTATTCCAATTTAGTTGGACTTCGACCGAAACTGACTTTTTCATCATTTAATTGAACAAAAATTGTGTTTTCACAATTTCTATTAGAATATGTGCATTTCATTGTGACCTTAGGTAATGTATAAATGAAAAAATGAACAATCTGCCCCTTTTTGCCCCCTTCTCTTGGCGGCCCTGGGATTTAGCTCGTATTGAGAGACCGATACAGTAAATTGTTCGTTCGTGATGGTGTTTCATCAACAAAAGTCGAAGCGATTTGTTCTGCGGACTGCTGTTGATTTAATCCACATCGAAAGTATGTGGTACATGGCTCGAAATAAACTGACACAGACAAATGCGTTGGGATCATACATAATTCGACCCTGTTAGGATCGGGTATAAATATAAGGTTAGAATGTATTATATTGCATCCCGTATATAAAATGGGGGATAGTCACTTTCTTCGTGATTTTGGAAAATTCAATATTATTTAGTACACGTATTCAACATAACCTCAATTCAGTTATATATGAATTAACGTATTTTGATAGATAAAAATGTTAGTTGTATATATTATTAATATTCCTAAAGACGGTTCTGTAAATATTCGTGTGCTATTATTGGAAAATTGATGGGAAGCCATAAATCTTCTTCATAGTGGTTATAAGACAAGCCCAAATTTTAATTAGTGGGTAATTTCGTTATATAATAATTGGGTTGTCAAAATGGGCTACAAGTCAACATAGTTTATTTTGCTGTTTTGGGTTTTAGGTTATCACATTCGTCTTCTTTTCTCGTTTAGAGAATTAAGTGAATCATTGGAAGCAGTAATGACTGGTAGATATTTTAAAACGAGGGTGGAAATACAGCAAATTGATGGTTGACGATATACAAATCAATCGTTTGTGAATGTTAATTATTGTTATCAGTTTCTGGGGATTAAAATTTTCCACAGGAAAGGCTGCTGCCTTGAATTCTTGGAAATTTATAAGGAATCTTAGGAAGTTAGGATTTCATTTTTTGATATCATAATAATGTGGAGATTAAAAAGAACTTCGAGGTGCTGGTTCGGGGGTTGTTACAAATTAATTAGGAAAAACCGTTTTCCAAATCACATTTGATCTGAAAATGCCTTTTTTGAATATAATTTCATCGAGTCGCTTGGACCGTAATGGACTGAAGCTGGTTTTGCTATAATTTAGTTGGACAAAAATTTGTTTTTCCATAATGAAATTCGACAGAAACTGACTTTTTCATCGTTTAGTTGAACAAAAATTGTGTTTTCTCAATTTAGTTGCAAAAAATTGGGTTTTACTCAATTAAGTTGGACAAAACTTAGCTGTCGCATAATTTAGTTTGAAAAAAGTTAGTTTCTCCATAATTAAATTCGACAGGAGCTGACTTTTCCATCGTTTGGCTGAACAAAATTTGTGCTCTCAATTAAGTTGGACAAAATTTTAATTATCCTCAATTTAGTTAGATCAAAATTGGCTTTCTCATAATTTAGTTGGACAAAAATTGGTTTTTCCATAATTAAATTCAACAGAAACTGACTTTCTCATCGTTTAGTTGAACAAAAATGAACACTGAATGACAGACAAAGAAATACCGACATAAGGGGAAAATGCGAAACAGACGACATTGTCAGATGGGTGAGAAAAAGAAGAAGAGAATGGAACCATCATGTCAACAGAATTACCACAGATAGAATAGCAAAAATCGTACGTAACAACATCCCACACGGAAGAAGACCTGTTGGACGACCACCAAAAGGATGGCGGGACAGTTGGCAATCAACCTCACAGGAACTAATGCAGAGAAACCGGAATTGAACGGGCGCTACGCCTTCTACACGATGATGATGATGATAATGAAAAATTAGTTTCTCCATAATTGAATTCGACAGGAACTGACTTTTTCATCGTTTGGTTGAACAAAAATTGTGTTTTTTCAATTTAGTTGGATAAAAATTGTATTTTCCCCAATTCAGTTGGACAAAAATTGGCTTTCTCATAATTTTATTGGACAAAAACTGTTTTATCCATAATTAAATTCGACAGAAACTGGCTTTCTCATCATTGAGTTGAACAAAAATTATGTTTTCTCAATTTAGTTGGAAAAAATTGGGTTTTCTTCAATTAAGTTGGACCATACTAATCTGTCTCATAATTTAGTTGGACAAACATTAGTTTTTCCATAATGAAATTCGACAGAAACTTTCCATAATTAAATTCGTCAGTAACTGACTTTTTCATCGTTTAGTTGAATAAAAATTGGGTTTTCTCAATTTAGTTGGACAAACATTGATTTTTCCATAATTAAATTCGTCAGAAACTGGCACTTTCATCGTTTAATTGGATAAAAATTGGGTTTTCTCAATTTAGTTGGTAAAAATTGGGTTTTCTTCAATTAAGTTGGACAATACTAATCTGTCTCATAATTTAGTTGGACAAACATTAGTTTTTCCATAATGAAATTCGTCAGAAACTTTCCATAATTAAATTCGTCAGTAACTGACTTTTTCATCGTTTAGTTGAATAAAAATTGGGTTTTCTCAATTTAGTTGGACAAACATTGATTTTTCCATAATTAAATTCGTCAGAAACTGGCACTTTCATCGTTTAATTGGATAAAAATTGGGTTTTCTCAATTTAGTTGGTAAAAATTGGGTTTTCTTCAATTAAGTTGGACAATACTAATCTGTCTCATAATTTAGTTGGACAAACATTAGTTTTTCCATAATGAAATTCGTCAGAAACTTTCCATAATTAAATTCGTCAGTAACTGACTTTTTCATCGTTTAGTTGAATAAAAATTGGGTTTTCTCAATTTAGTTGGACAAACATTGATTTTTCCATAATTAAATTCGTCAGAAACTGGCACTTTCATCGTTTTGTTGAACAAAAATTATGTTTTCTCAATTTAGTTGGAAAAAATTGGGTTTTCTTCAATTAAGTTGGACAATACTAATCTGTCTCATAATTTAGTTGAACAAACATTAGTTTTTCCATAATGAAATTCGTCAGAAACTTTCCATAATTAAATTCGTCAGTAACTGACTTTTTCATCGTTTAGTTGAATAAAAATTGGGTTTTCTCAATTTAGTTGGATAAAAATTGATTTTTCCATAATTAAATTCGTCAGAAACTGGCACTTTCATCGTTTTGTTGGACAAAAATTATGTTTTCTCAATTTAGTTGGAAAAAATTGGGTTTTCTTCAATTAAGTTGGACAATACTAATCTGTCTCATAATTTAGTTGAACAAACATTAGTTTTTCCATAATGAAATTCGACAGAAACTTTCCATAATCAAATTCGTCAGTAACTGACTTTTTCATCGTTTAGTTGAATAAAAATTGGGTTTTCTCAATTTAGTTGGATAAAAATTGATTTTTCCATAATTAAATTCGTCAGAAACTGGCACTTTCATCGTTTTGTTGGACAAAAATTATGTTTTCTCAATTTAGTTGGAAAAAATTGGGTTTTCTTCAATTAAGTTGGACAATACTAATCTGTCTCATAATTTAGTTGAACAAACATTAGTTTTTCCATAATGAAATTCGACAGAAACTTTCCATAATCAAATTCGTCAGTAACTGACTTTTTCATCGTTTAGTTGAATAAAAATTGGGTTTTCTCAATTTAGTTGGACAAACATTGATTTTTCCATAATTAAATTCGTCAGAAACTGGCACTTTCATCATTTTGTTGAACAAAAATTATGTTTTCTCAATTTAGTTGGTAAAAATTGGGTTTTCTTCAATTAAGTTGGACAATACTAATCTGTCTCATAATTTAGTTGAACAAACATTAGTTTTTCCATAATGAAATTCGACAGAAACTTTCCATAATTAAATTCGACAGAAACTGGCTTTCTCATCATTGAGTTGAACAAAAATTATCTTTTCTCAATTTAGTTGGTAAAAATTGGGTTTTCTTCAATTAAGTTGGACAATACTAATCTGTCTCATAATTTAGTTGGACAAACATTAGTTTTTCCATAATGAAATTCGACAGAAACTTTCCATAATCAAATTCGTCAGTAACTGACTTTTTCATCGTTTAGTTGAATAAAAATTGGGTTTTCTCAATTTAGTTGGATAAAAATTGATTTTTCCATAATTAAATTCGTCAGAAACTGGCTCTTTCATCGTTTAGTTGAATAAAAATTGGGTTTTCTTAATGTAGTTGGACAAAACTTGGCTTTGTCATAAATTTGTTGGACAAAATTAGATTTTTATTAAATTTAGTTGACCAGAATTTGGGGTTTTGCTTTTAATTTCTACAAAGAGTCTACTCAAATGTCATTTTGTCTATAAATGACTTTTCAATTTGGACTGAAAACGAATTGTCCAATCTTAATTTCGACATATTAATTTGGTCCTTCTAACGTTAATTTAGACACAAAATGGCATAGCCAATTTTGATTTTAAAAAACAGTCTTTCATAATTAAACTTTAAAATTAACCACAATATAACACTTTTTTTCTGATCAAAACCAAAAAAAAAAAAATTAAAATGTAATAACTTCATACAATTCAATTTACTTTGTAGACTTTTGGGTAATTAGAACTCCACTTCTGTTTGCATGATTCGCCTATGGACGACGTGACCAAGAAAGGGCATTTCTCTATCAAAGCAACATCAAATATATATCGTCAAAGGGACTTTCTTCCATAAAGGCATCTAGTAATCCTCTAGATAGCATCGAAGCATATCTTTGATGGTCCTCTGAATTGAACAGAGACTTCAAATCAGTGGCGTACAACATAATCATAAATTCTTACGTCAATTGTTTACTCGAATTGTATTGCTGGTTGCCTAGATTAATTAATCTATAGAAGATTACGTAACTGTTTAAAGCTATTAATTATAAATCATTTTTTTAACATAAATTAAATGATTATAATATATTTTTCTAATCAAAATAATAAAAAAACGTTTTATAATGTTGGTTAATTATATATCTTCATAATTTAGTTGTAAATTATTCATATGACGGATACTGAAGGTTTGTATAGTATTGTATTGTTGGTTGCCTGATATTTTATATATTAATTAATGCATTGAAAAATTACGGAAAATGATGTCAGGAAACTATTGCATTTTTTATATAAATCGATTATTTCATTTCGTTTTTAATAATATATTAAAAATTATCGATTTTCCACGTTGGTTGATAAGAATTCAATAAACTTGTGATGCTGGTTGCCTACTTGAGACGCTCCTGTAACATTATAGGATGCGTTGACGCGTTCGACCGTATACCTGAAATAGAGAGATGATTACCTCTTTGCATCGCCTTCCGCGTTCAATTTGACGTAGTAAATTTCCCAAAGGTGCAAACGTATCGCGAGCGTCAACCCGAATAGGGAAATTTTCGTGCACAATTCAAATTTTCCCACTATGTAACTATTTGAATTATCTTTATGACAAATGACATATGAAAAATAACGTAATGTCATATTTTTATACTAAAATATTGACGTTTACTGTCATTGAGGTTTGGATGTGAAAATTCACGATTAGTCGCCGATAATAGGGTCTCAAATATGAGTTTTATGTATAAACATGACTTTTATATACAAGTTAGAGTCTAGAGGATTTCGACACGAGTCGCGTGCCCGAGGGAACCGAGCCGAGCACGCCGTTCACACTCTCGCGCTCGCTTTCTCTCGTGTCGGGGAGCTCTTATTTTTCTGTATTTAGTAAAATATACACAATAATGAAAAATAATGATGTTTAATCTATGAAAATTCACTAGCTTTCCTTTATATTGCTTTAAAACAATCTTTTCACTTATATAGATACAAAAATACTTCGTAATCTGCTATGATCAGCTCTGAGTTCGAATTGAAGCGAATTTAGGGGGATTTAAGAATCTTTTAGACCTTGGCCCAGTATAGATACGAATTTAAGCTCGAAATTAAATAGGTAACTCAAAGAATCTTCTAGATACAGCGCAGTGTTGAAAGTATTGTCGAGAAGGATAGTAGAAAGGGTCCTGATGGAAAAGCGTTTTCGTTTTGTTAAAATGTGGTTGTTTTTTAGATCTCTCCCTTTAACAAGCAATGATGCTAAATGATTCTCAGTTATTACTTAAAAATGGTGTCAATAAGATCAGGAATATGCAGAAAGCTCGTTGCTCGCTTTTAATTAGGTCTACTCAGTAAAATGCCCACAGTCTCTTCGGATTAAACATCATTCAAAAACAAAAGAATCTCATAAGACTTAAGTTAGAAAAAAATGGCTTTCTTTTTTTGCATAATTTATTTCAAGAGAAACTGACTTTTTCCTCATTTGGTTGAACAAAAATTGTATTTTCTCAATTTAATTGGACAAAAATTGGATTTTTATTAAATTAGTTGGACTAAAATAGACTTTCCAATAATTTAGTTGGACAAAAATTGGTTTTTACATGATGTATTGCGACAGATAATGACTTTTTCCTCATTTGGTTGAACAAAAATTGTATTTTCTCAATTTAATTGGACAAAAATTGGATTTTTATTAAATTAGTTGGACTAAAATAGACTTTCCAATAATTTAGTTGGACAAAAATTGGTTTTTACATGATGTATTGCGACAGATAATGACTTTTTCCTCATTTGGTTGAACAAAAATTGTATTTTCTCAATTTAATTGGACAAAAATTGGATTTTTATTAAATGAGTTGGACTAAAATAGACTTTCCAATAATTTAGTTGGACAAAAATTGGTTTTTCTTCATTTGGTTGAACAAAAATTGTATTTTCTCAATTTAGTTGGACAAAAATTGGATTTTTATTAAATTAGTTGGACTAAAATAGACTTTCCAATAATTTAGTTGGACAAAAATTGGTTTTTACATGATGTATTGCGACAGATAATGACTTTTTCCTCATTTGGTTGATCAAAAATTGTATTTTCTCAATTTAATTGGACAAAAATTGGATTTTTATTAAATTAGTTGGACTAATATAGACTTTCCAATAATTTAGTTGGACAAAAATTGGTTTTTCCTCATTTGGTTGAACAAAAATTGTATTTTCTCAATTTAGTTGGACAAAAATTGGATTTTTATTAAATTAGTTGGACTAAAATGGACTTTCCAATAATTTAGTTGGACAAAAATTGGTTTTTCCATGATTAAATTCGACAGAAACTGAATTCATCATCATTTGGTTGAACAAAAATTGTATTTTCTCAATTTAGTTGGACAATAAATGGATTTTTCCCAAATTACTTGGACTAAAATAGGCTTACCAATAATTTAGTTGGACAAAAATTGGTTTTTCCATGATTAAAATCGACAGAAACTGACTTCATCATCATTTGGTTGAACAAAAATTGTTTTTCTTAATTTAGTTGGACAATAAATGGATTTTTCCCAAATTACTTGGACTAAAATAGGCTTACCAATAATTTAGTTGGTCAAAAATTGGTTTTTCCATGATTAAATTCGACAGAAACTGACTTCTAATCGTTTGGTTGAACAAAAATTGTGTTTTCTCAATTTAGTTGGACAAAAATTGGTCATTTTCTCAGATGTCTCCCTTAACAAACAATGATGCGAAATGATTCTCAGTTATTACTTCAAAATGGTGTCAATAAGATCTGGAAAATGCAGAATGTTCTCTGCGATACCCAACACGCAAATAGCTTACGTGGACTTCAGACAATGTACAGCAAAAGCTTTGTTTTTTTATATCGATAGTCAGTCCCTCGTATATTTTGGCTGTCTCTTGTTTGTTTTTAATTAGGTCTATTCAGTAAAATGCCCACAGTCTCTTCGTATTAAACATCTTTCAAAAACAAAAAAATCTCATTAGACTTTTGGCATCATCTTCTCTTAAACTTACAACATTAGATATAAAATTTTTATAATTACTTTTCCTTTCTCTCCAATTATTTGTAATGAATTCATATTTTGAACATTACAACAATTAGTACTGTTTTAAATACATTATTGTTATTTTTTTGAAATTTGTTATGAATGTTGAAAATTCAAAATACAAATTCTTATGTTGATATTTCAATCATTAGAATACTATGTGTACCCACTATACTTTTCAATAAATTCCTTAAAAAAATATTTATTCAACTCAATAATTAACGTTCTCTCCCAGTTCATTATTTCAATATTATCCATCAACTACTTACACTAAAAAAAACTGTTAAATATCTTGAGACATAAGAAACAACAATAAAATGATATTTGGTGAAAAGAATCATTCCGAATTTGAAATATGGCAGCACTGATATATATTTCAAATCATTCAATGTCATATGTCATATCAAATCTGACATTGAAGTTTGACATTTGCTCCTGTCGATTGGTGTAAAGAAATACTGAACAAAACAGTGTAATAAGTCTCAAAGAACTCAAAGTGAGACTGAAAATGACCAAGCCCTTAGAACTGGTCAAGCAATAGCTAAACAATTGAATGAAGATAAAAAAACGTGCTCTGAGATAAATCAATGCGTCAAAAAATTATCTACCGCCCAGAAAGTGGAATCTTTCATTTTAATGGCGCGTTTAATTCAAATCCCAACGTGCGAGACTAAATTTCGAAAATTGGATGCACATTTTCACTCGATATGTGTGAAAATAACCGAAACAAAACGGATCAAAATAAAAAATTGACTGTGAATAATTTTTTAATCGACCGTGTTACCTAAATTGACTTTTACACCGAATTGTGCTGCGCATCATTAGATTTCATTCAAATTAAAATGTGTTTTTGGATCTATTAGTGAAAAAAAAACACCCGAAAAAAAATTTACGGTGTTTAATTTATCGTATGTGATGTAATATATAGGATGATCTAGTTATTTAAAATGTCTATGTGGCATGAGAAATCGTATAACTATAAAAATTTTTAACTTTTTTTTAATAATATCTGAGAAACTATGGATTTTAGAAAAAAATAATCAAGAACAAAGTTGAAGTATATAAATGAAAGAAAAGTTTGCTATTTTTTTTATTTTTATCGCTGCTATATTCACCGATTTATCCCTCGTTAAGAAAATTTACAATCCGCAGTTGAAAATTTTCAAGACGTTTCAATGTCAAATAACAAGAAAACCGTCAATTTTTTGAGGAAAATTTATATATACTTTTTCAAAAATCACGCAAATATCTTTAAAATGAGCTATGTCAAAAGGTTTTTGCTTGCAAATTGACAGAGTTATAGTTAAAATATTGGGAAAAAAATGGAAATTTGAAGTAATAGATTTTCCGTTATGATGAAAAAATTGGATTCAACAACATTATTCAAATAATAAGATATTCCAATAATGTTTCCAACAAATTTAACCGGTTTTGGAATCATAATTTCAAAAATAAATATAATACGAGGGGTAATCTCAATGTTCCAATGAACAATAATATGTATTTTCATATTTTCTTTAGTAGAATTGATTTCAGTTTATTTTTCTTAATAAAAATCGATCTTTAAGACGAATATTATCAAAAAAGTATCTATGTATAATCAAAAATATTGTTTTAACAAAATAATAGAAACTTTCCACAAATTGACGAACTTTACATTCAATACAATGAATTTTGACTTGTTTTCATGGTTCTATCATAGATGTCACTCATTTTCAAATCATTATTATCACCAAACGATCGATTCATAACCATTTCAAAACTAAACACTTAATGATATAATAGGAAATGTCTGTGTTTATACCCTAAAACGAAATAATCACTTTCAAATCTTTAAAGTGAGATGGTCGTAATTCAAAATGTCATTAAATATTAAACTGACGTTTGATTTAATGATAGGAGGAATCATTTCGATTTGAAATTGTATAGTTATCACAAAATGGAGTTATATAAATCATGGAGCCCGATAAGTTCAGTACTGACAAAATTATAGGTTAGTAATACAGATATTAAGCAATTCATGAATTATTTATCAAATATTTTATTCATTTTACTTTCATTGATAAGTAAAAAAGACTTATTAAAGTAAAGATATAAACCATTAGGTAGTCCTCGCTGGTTATGTAGCTGAATCACTAGCATTTCTTAAAAAAGGTGGAAGGTATATCAAACCATACTGATACCAAAGAACCAGCCGAAGAAATTAAGTCATAAGCCAACTCTGAGAATTGATAAGCAAATACCTGATCATCAGTTCAGATTTGGAGATATTCTGTCGATGGAAATACCTCTATCAATAGATAATTTATCTATGAAACGGTAATGGAGACTGTGATATTACAAGAGGAGCTACTCGAGCTTAGTACCAATGAGGAGCTGAAAGTGACATTTCGAAGATGGTATCAAAAAGTTGCTTATCGCGTTTGTTTCGTCATTTTCTGTCGAAAAAAATTTTAGTTCCGTTACGAACTTATTAACAAAAAAAACATATTGAATATCACAGAACTCAATCTAAATTTGGCAACCAAAGATATACGGGCCCTAGAGAAGAAGAAGAGGGTAAAAAAATAAAAATCATCGAGATGATTTCGTGGATCTTGATAAATAGTCGGTGTCTAAAATTTGAAGAAACTTTTAATATTTTTCATTTTTATTCAATAGCATCCCAAAATAGGTTTCTTCTTCTTCTATAATCTTCTTCTTCTATAATATTCTTCTTCTATAATCTTCTACTTCTATAATCTTCTTCTTCTATAATCTTCTTCTTCTATAATATTCTTCTTCTATAATATTCTTCTTCTATAATCTTCTACTTCTATAATCTTCTTCTTCTATAATCTTCTTCTTCTATAATATTCTTCTTCTTCTATAACCTTCTTCTTCTATAACCTTCTTCTTCTATAATCTTCTTCTTCTATAATCTTCTTCTTCTATAATCTTCTACTTCTATAATCTTCTTCTTCTATAATCTTCTTCTTCTATAATCTTCTTCTTCTATAATCTTCTTCTTCTATAATATTCTTCTTCTATAATCTTCTACTTCTATAATCTTCTTCTTCTATAATCTTCTTCTTCTATAATATTCTTCTTCTATAATCTTCTACTTCTATAATCTTCTTCTTCTATAATATTCTTCTTCTATAATCTTCTACTTCTATAATCTTCTTCTTCTATATTATTCTTCTTCTTCTATAATCTTCTACTTCTATAATCTTCTCCATCTATAATATTCTTCTTCTTCTATAACCTTTTTCTTATATAATCTTCTTCTCCTATAATCTTCTTCTATAATCTTTTTCTATAATATTCTTCTTCTTCTATAATCTTCTCCTCCTATTATAATCTTCTTCGTCTATAATCTTCCTCTTTTTCTATACTCTTCTTCGTCTTTATCTTCTTCTTCTCCTATAATCTTCTTCCTTTTTTTCTATGATCTTCTTCTTCTATAATCTTCTTCTTATTCGTCTATAATCTACACACAAAACATTTTGACGTGATATACCAAGAATATACCAAGACAAACCCACTCGCCTTCTTGGAGGATCTTAAAGAACAGCAGCCACGTGTTCATCATTTAAGCACATTATCATTAGAAATTTTTCAAACAGTATCTAGTTTCACTAAAAGTATTTTTTTTTATATCAAACATTGGTTCATGTTTGAGGTTTTTATAAAGAAATCTAACCTTAAAAAAATTGTACGAATTGTAGAACTAGCGCCTTTTACGCGATTCACATCGTATTATAGTATAAAATGCTCAATTATGATGTATAGTTATTCCAATATCAATTGCAGAAGACAATCAATATTTCATAAATACCTACGCACGGCACTTTTACCAAATTAAGAAATGAAAAATAATGTTTAAAAGTTTGGTAAACACTTAACAAACCGTCAGTCCACGTGGACTCATCATCTCCACTGTTTATCAATGAAAACATCGCATCTTAAACATAAATGCATCTCTATTGATATACCAGAGACACAATATACAACAACAGGAACTTGGGGTGCCCACTGTACAAGAAGTTATCCAAAAGAGGATTATCAAATACCATAAATCTTAAGACATTCAACCAAATCCACCACTAGAGGGGTTGTTAATTCCACGAAACGCAAAAGCCAATAGACCTAATATGAGGTTGCATCACTGGATGCAAACCTCACCAAGATATTATAGATGTTAGATTATCGAACAATCGCCAGCAAATTAGCCCATAGAATGTGAAAAATATTCTTACTGTTAACAAAAAATTTGCAAAGAATCTATTTTCCTTCGTGGTTTTCGCTTTGAAATTTCGTTTTCCAGGTGGGTACAAAAAAGACTCAGTTCACGTCTAGTACCCTGTTTAAACCAAACGCCCTTTCGTCTATTTACGTTTTAAGGTATAATAATGATTTTTTTCCAAGTTTTAATTTTCTGCAATTAAGTGCATCTGTCTAAAAAACTGTGTATACGCCGTCCAGCAAATACAAGGGTTTTTATATCAGTTTTTATAATCTGCAATTGATATTTTAAGAACTATGAAACTACTAGATTAAGGATGATTTAATTAATTTTTGTTATAAATATTCAGATAATCGTTTAGGCAATTAATTTCTCAGTCGATTATATATAATCTTAATCCATTTCAGAACGAAATTTTTTATCGGTGTGTACTTTATTCTATGTTTTCAACGAGAATGTACAACGTATAGTGCGGGGTGGGAATAATTAGGCCTTTTCTGAAGTTCTAAACTCTCATACACCCTATTACTCTCGTAGCTTGTCTTTTCATATATAGGGTTAACCTCTCATAGCCTCCCTTTGCGCTTTCACTACCTATATTACGTGTACGACGTTCATACCATATTTCTCACAACAAGAAAGTGAAAGAAGTAAACGATTTGATGAAACGGAATTATAAGATGCTAAATTAAATGAAAAAAAAAATAAATTGAGATTAACCGGGGCTGAAAATTTGAAACGAAGGCTCTAATTATAAATCTTCAATTTATATATCAATCAACCCCGATATATTTGATTCGAATCGTTTCACAGGTGTTATAAAAAGAGAAGATTTCGACAATAAAAAAAAAGTAAGGGAAATTGCTTCATAGTTCTAAAAAAACGAAGAATGGGTGTTGTATTTATACCAGATGAAAATATTTTAATGTAGAAGAAGAAAAATAACTGGGAATCCAAGATGAAAGACATCTAGAACTAGAAAACGATCATCCGTATTACTTCGATTACTCGACTCAACTGACTCACGTCGCTCCGACGTACTCGTTTCATATTGTTAACTAAGGCTCTAGTCTTTACTCGAGATTCTATCGTTTAGGATATTTCCGCTTGCTGCTAAGAGATGGCGATACTGTCTTTCTCTAGCTTAACTAGGCCCGCGCTGCCCTTGAAATTACTTATAAACATCCGTAGATTTGAGAATCGAGTTTTTAAAACATCGAATAAAGATCTAAGAAACATGATTCTTCTTTCTGTGACACATTGCGATTGCGGGCCTTATTGATACGGCCCAGGGGCCGGAAACGTCCCGCGGGCCGTATCTTTGAGTGTATTAGGCCTATAAGGAAAATAGCAAAAGAACAGATAATAGGAAAGAAGTGAGAGTGAATCAAAAAGTTTACGACGGCTTCATAGAAATCTAAAAAGGAGTTGATAGCTTCCTAAAGGACCAAATATGGGGCAGTTTACAGCTAAAAAGAATTGGAGTCGAATAGAGAAACAGTATGTTAAACAGTTAATATGAAACAAAGAAAGATTAAAGACGCAATTCATAATGATAATGATGTATTGGAAGGGTGGGTTCTTCTTTATTTTCATTTCTAACAATTCTAATCGTATATAACACATTCTTTATTTTTTTATTGTTAAACGTAGTGGTTGAAAATGGAAGAAAAGATAAATTTTGTAAAGATATCGTTAAGAGAGACTTTTTGTTCAAGTTTTAACAACTTTTTTTGAAAAAAATAGTTTTTGGTTTCAATTAATCATAAGTCTCAAACTCAAAAAAATTTTGTAACGCGAATAACTCGAAAACTATAAAGCATTCGAAAAAAACTGCCTCATCAAAAAATGTAGAAGACCAGATTTTCCACAAAAAAGTATTCCAGGTATTTGCTTCTAACCTCAAAATTTTCAACTTAAAATGGGGTTATAAACTCAAAAACATTTTGAAACGCAAATAATTTGAAAACCGTGGAGAATTCGAAAAAAACTGCCTTATCAAAAAATGTAGAAGACAAGATTTTCCACAAAAAAGTATTCCAGGTATTTGTTCCTAACCTCAAAATTTTCAACTTAAAATGGGGTTATACACTCAAAAATATTTTGAAACGCAAATAATTTGAAAACCGTGGAGAATTCGAAAAAAACTGCCGTAACAAAAAATGTAGAGTACAAAATTTTCTACAAAAAAGTATTGTGAGTATTTGTTCCTAACCTCAAAATTTTCAACTTAAAATGGGGTTATACACTCAAAAATATTTTGAAATGCAAATAATTTGAAAACCGCGGAGAATTCGAAAAAAACTGCCGTAACGAAAAATGTAGAAGAAAAAATTTTCCACAAAAAAGTATTCCAGGTATTTGTTCCTAACCTCAAAATTTTCAACTTAAAATGGGGTTATACACACAAAAACATTTTGAAACGCAAATAATTTGAAAACCGTGGAGAATTCGAAAAAAACTGCCTTATCAAAAAATGTAGAAGACAAGATTTTCCACAAAAAAGTATTCCAGGTATTTGTTCCTAACCTCAAAATTTTCAACTTAAAATGGGGTTATACACTCAAAAATATTTTGAAACGCAAATAATTTGAAAACCGTGGAGAATTCGAAAAAAACTGCCGTAACAAAAAATGTAGAGTACAAAATTTTCTACAAAAAAGTATTGTGAGTATTTGTTCCTAACCTCAAAATTTTCAACTTAAAATGGGGTTATACACTCAAAAATATTTTGAAATGCAAATAATTTGAAAACCGCGGAGAATTCGAAAAAAACTGCCGTAACGAAAAATGTAGAAGAAAAAATTTTCCACAAAAAAGTATTCCAGGTATTTGTTCCTAACCTCAAAATTTTCAACTTAAAATGGGGTTATACACACAAAAACATTTTGAAACGCAAATAATTTGAAAACCGTGGAGAATTCGAAAAAAACTGCCTTATCAAAAAATGTAGAAGACAAGATTTTCCACAAAAAAGTATTCCAGGTATTTGTTCCTAACCTCAAAATTTTCAACTTAAAATGGGGTTATACACTCAAAAATATTTTGAAACGCAAATAATTTGAAAACCGTGGAGAATTCGAAAAAAACTGCCGTAACAAAAAATGTAGAGTACAAAAGTTTCTACAAAAAAGTATTGTGAGTATTTGTTCCTAACCTCAAAATTTTCAACTTAAAATGGGGTTATACACTCAAAAATATTTTGAAATGCAAATAATTTGAAAACCGTGGAGAATTCGAAAAAAACTGCCGTAACGAAAAATGTAGAAGAAAAAATTTTCCACAAAAAAGTATTCCAGGTATTTGTTCCTAACCTCAAAATTTTCAACTTAAAATGGGGTTATACACACAAAAACATTTTGAAACGCAAATAATTTGAAAACCGTGGAGAATTCGAAAAAAACTGCCTTATCAAAAAATGTAGAAGACAAAATTTTCTACAAAAAAGTATTGTGAGTATTTGTTCCTAACCTCAAAATTTTCAACTTAAAATGGGGTTATACACACAAAAACATTTTGAAACGCAAATAATTTGAAAACCGTGGAGAATTCGAAAAAAACTGCCTTATCAAAAAATGTAGAAGACAAAATTTTCCACAAAAAAGTATTCCAGGTATTTGCTTCTAACCTCAAAATTTTCAACTTAAAATGGGGTTATAAACTCAAAAATATTTTGAAACGCAAATAATTTGAAAACCGTGGAGAATTCGAAAAAAACTGCCGTAACAAAAAATGTAGAGTACAAAATTTTCTACAAAAAAGTATTGTGAGTATTTGTTCCTAACCTCAAAATTTTCAACTTAAAATGGGGTTATACACTCAAAAACATTTTGAAACGCAAATAATTTGAAAACCGTGGAGAATTCGAAAAAAACTGCCTTATTAAAAAATGTAGAAGACAAAATTTTCCACAAAAAAGTATTCCAGGTTTTTGTTCCTAACCTCAAAATTTTCAACTTAAAATGGTGTTACACACTCAAAAATATTTTGAAACGCAAATAATTTGAAAACAGTGGAGAATTCGAAAAAAACTGCCGTAACAAAAAATGTAGAGTACAACATTTTCTACAAAAAAGTATTGTGGATATTTGCTCCTAACCTCAAAATTTTCAACTTAAAATGGGATTATACACTCAAAAATATTTTGAAATGCAAATAATTTGAAAACCGTGGAGAATTCGAAAAAAACTGCCGTAACGAAAAATGTAGAAGAAAAAATTTTCCACAAAAAAGTATTCCAGGTATTTGTTCCTAACCTCAAAATTTTCAACTTAAAATGGGGTTATAAACTCAAAAACATTTTGAAACGCAAATAGTTTTAAAATCGTGGAGAATTCGAAAAAAACTGCCGTAACAAAAAATGTAGAAGACAAAATTCTCTACAAAAAAGTATTAGTTCAAGTACAGGTATTTGTTCCTAACCTCAAAATTTTCATCACAAAATGGGTTTATACACTCAAAAATATTTTGAATTACGAAAACTCTAAAACTATGCAGAATTCGAAAAGAAGTGCCGTGACAAAAAATGTTCGGCACAAAATTCTTTACAGGTTGGTTCTTGATCATTTTTTCCTAACCTCAAAATTTTCACCGTAAAATGGGTTCATATACTCAAAAACATTTTGAATTGCGGTTAAATCGAAAACTATGAGGATTTCGACCCAAATTACTGGGACAAAAAATGTGAAGCACAACATTCTGTACAAAAAAGGTTACAGTTTTTTCTTAACCTCAAAATTTCCATTATAAAATTAGTTTGAACGCTCAAAAATATTTGGAATTGCGAATTACACGAAAACTATCTGGAATTCGAAAAAAATTACCAGAGCCAAAACTGTAGAGCATTAAATTTTCCACAGATAGGTCTTCAAGGATTTTTCCTAACCTCAAAATTTTCACCTCAAAATGGGTTTATACACTCAAAAATATTTTGGATCGTAAATAAACCGAAAACTGCGAGGAATTCGACACAAACTGCTGGGACAAAAAATGTGGGGCACAGCATTGTGTGCGTTTTAATTTTTTCCCAACCTCAAAATTTCTATATAAAATGGGTTTGAACCCTTAAAAATATTTTGAATCGCGAATAACACGAAAACCACAAACTATCGTTTAAATTTCATTTAATTCACAATTAAATTTGATATTTCATATGTAGTATAGTGTGATTTATTTAACGTTCATATTGTTTACAAATTTACAAAAAAGTTTACAAAAAAAGAAAAAAAATTACATTTTTTTTGAAATATTAGTTTCTAAATTGAAGTTAGTCGAAGGTTTTTATATTTTTATAGAAGTCACCCACTTCTGATTGAAAGATTCGGTTTACACTGTATACTGTCACAAAAAATTGATTTTTCCTCAAAATATTTTTATTATCTATCCAAAAAATCATTTGTTCCATGAATTTTTTCATCCATTCTCCTTTATTTGATATCAGATATAATTTTTTGTAATATCCTTATTTTAGAATCAATTTTTTTAAAAAAAGATTCGAAAAAACATTTTAGGAATATGAGAATTGATAATATATTGAATGTGGTGTAAAAATTAGAAAATAAAAATCCGTTTTATTCACTAGATACCATATTTTAAATGTAATTTACGCTATTATTCCCATAATCAATAAATATTTCTTTATATTTGAACAATTTAAATTGATAATATATGAGAAAAATCATTATAATCTTTTAATTTTCTTTATTTCTGTCGAAAGTCTTCGTTAAATACATTTTTTTATATAATTTACGTGATCTAATTTCTTCTTAAGGAAAGTTAAATTGTAAACAAAATATTCTACTATTATTTCTAATCATTTTTTACAAGTATTTTTTTTTAAATTTATACGAGAGACAGTTCAAATGATGCAAGTTTTTTACAGAAACGAGTGTTTTATTTCAAAAAGTTTATAAAAAAACATTTTTCTCCGTGTAAGGATACAAAATATTTGCTTTGTGAATGGAAGTAACATTTTCCTTGCTAAATTTAAAAGGTTATAACACAAATTTTGTGACAGAATCGTTTTTTGGAATAACACGAAGGCCAAAAACATATTTTCTAAGTTTTGGGCTTTAAAAGGAATTTTGAGACACAGAGGATATGAAGAAGATTCCGCAGTTGTTTTCACAATCATTTTTAACGATACTCCAATATTTTTATGTAATTTTAGAGCAGGGAGTTCAAAAAATAGAAGCTGGTTTTGTTGACTACAGTTTCAATGAAATAAGGTTAAAAAACATTTTTCTTCGTGTAAGGATGCAAAATATTCGTCTTATGGATGGAAATAACATTTTTTTCATCAAATTTGGAAACTTACAACAGAATTTTGTGACAGAATCATTTTTCTTTCATACCATGAAGGCCAAAAAATTTTTTTCTAAATTCTCGTCCATACAGTTGTTATAAAAGGAATTTTGAGACGCAGAGGACATAAAGAAGATTCTGCAGTTGTTTTCACAATCATTTTTAACCATATTCCAATATTTTTGTGAATTTTTACAACAAAGAGTTCCAAAAATACAAGCTAGTTTAGGAGTCAGAGTTTCAATGAAAAAACGTTATAAAAAACATTTTTCTACGTGTAAGGACACAAAATATTCGTTTTGTGAATAGAAGTAACATTTTTTCATCAAATTTGGAAACTCATAACACAAATTTTGTGACAGAATCATTTTTTTTTTTTTCATACCATGAAGGCCAAAAAATTTTTTCTAAATTCTCGGTTTTACGATTGTTATAAAAGAAATTTTGAGACACAGAGGACTCAAAGAGGATTCTTCTGTTCTTTTTACAAACATTTTTGACGATATTCCAATATTTTTGTGTAATTTTTCAGCAAGGAGCTCAGAAAATTGAAGCTGGTTCCGGAGACCAGAGTTTCAATGAAAAAAGGTTAAAAAACATTTTTCTTCGTGTAAAGACATACAATATAGGTTTTGTAGATGGAAATAACATTTTTTTCATCAAATATAGAAGCTTATAATACAACTTTTGTGACAGAATCATTTTTTGTAATAACATCTGAAGGCCAAAAAAATCTTTTCTAAATTTTCGGCTTGACGATTGTTATAAATGAAATTTTGAGACACAGAGGACACAAAGAAGATTCTGCAGTTGTTTTCACAATCATTTCTAATGATATTCTAATATTTTTGTGATATTTTATATCAGACAGTTCCAAAAATACCAGCTTGTTTAGGAGTCTAGTGTTTCAATGAAAAAACGTTATAAAAAACATTTTTCTCCGTGTAAGAACACAAAATATTCGTTTTGTGAATAGAAGTAACATTTTTTCAACAAATTTGAAATCTCATAACACAAATTTTGTGACAGAATCATTTTTTTTTATACCATGAAGGCCAAAAAATCTTTTTTAAATTCTCGGTTTTACGGTTGTTATAAAAGAAATTTTGAGACACAGAGGACTCAAAGAGGATTCTTCTGTTCTTTTTACAAACATTTTTGACGATATTCCAATATTTTTGTGTAATTTTTCAGCAAGGAGCTCAGAAAATTGAAGCTGGTTCCGGAGACCAGAGTTTCAATGAAAAAAGGTTAAAAAACATTTTTCTTCGTGTAAAAACATACAATATAGGTTTTGTAGATGGAAATAACATTTTTTTCATCAAATATAGAAGCTTACAATACAACTTTTGTGACAGAATCATTTTTTGTAATAACATCTGAAGGCCAAAAAAATCTTTTCTAAATTTTCGGCTTGACGATTGTTATAAATGAAATTTTGAGACACAGAGGACACAAAGAAGATTCTGCAGTTGTTTTCACAATCATTTCTAATGATATTCTAATATTTTTGTGATATTTTATATCAGACAGTTCCAAAAATACCAGCTAGTTTAGGAGTCTAGTGTTTCAATGAAAAAACGTTATAAAAAACATTTTTCTCCGTGTAAGAACACAAAATATTCGTTTTGTGAATAGAAGTAACATTTTTTCAACAAATTTGAAATCTCATAACACAAATTTTGTGACAGAATCATTTTTTTTTATACCATGAAGGCCAAAAAATCTTTTTTAAATTCTCGGTTTTACGGTTGTTATAAAAGAAATTTTGAGACACAGAGGACTCAAAGAGGATTCTTCTGTTCTTTTTACAAACATTTTTGACGATATTCCAATATTTTTGTGTAATTTTTCAGCAAGGAGCTCAGAAAATTGAAGCTGGTTCCGGAGACCAGAGTTTCAATGAAAAAAGGTTAAAAAACATTTTTCTTCGTGTAAAGACATACAATATAGGTTTTGTAGATGGAAATAACATTTTTTTCATCAAATATAGAAGCTTACAATACAACTTTTGTGACAGAATCATTTTTTGTAATAACATCTGAAGGCCAAAAAAATCTTTTCTACATTTTCGGCTTGACGATTGTTATAAATGAAATTTTGAGACACAGAGGACACAAAGAAGATTCTGCAGTTGTTTTCACAATCATTTCTAATGATATTCTAATATTTTTGTGATATTTTATATCAGACAGTTCCAAAAATACCAGCTAGTTTAGGAGTCTAGAGTTTCAATGAAAAAACGTTATAAAAAACATTTTTCCCCGTGTAAGAACACAAAATATTCGTTTTGTGAATAGAAGTAACATAAGAAAGTTAAAAAAATACAAGGTGGTTTTGGAGACTATAGTTTCAATGAAAAAACGTTATAAAAAACATTTTTCTCCGTGTAAGGACATAAAATATTTGTTTTATGTATGGAAACAACATTTTTTCAATCAAGTTTAAGAGCTTACAATACAGAATTATTTTTTTTAATTACACAAAGGCCAAAAAAAATCATTTCTAGGTTTCGAGCTTTACGATTGTTAGAAAAGAAATTTTGAAACACTGAGGACAAAAAGAAGATTCTTCTGTTCTGACCACAATAATTTTTAACGATATTCCAATATTTTTGTGAATTTTTACAACAAAGAGTTCAAAAAATACAAGGTGGTTTTGGAGACTGGAGTTTCAATGAAAAAAACGTTATTAAAATTATTTTTCTCCGTGTAAGATCACAAAATATCCATTTTGTGGATGGAAATAACATTTTTTTCATAAAATTTCGAAGCTTTCAATACAAATTTTGTGACAGAATCGTTTTTTTTTCACAACATGAAGGCCAAGAATTTGTTTTCCAAATTCTCGGCTTTACATTTGTTATAAAAGATATTTTGAGACACAAAGGACACAAAGATGATTCTTCTCTTCTTTCCACAATCGTTTTTAACGATATTCCAATATTTTTGTGAATTTTTACAACAGAGAGTTAAAAAAATACAAGCTGGTTTTGAAGACTAGAATTTTAATGAAAAAATGTTATAAAAATCACTTTTCTTCGTGTAAAGACATAGGGAATTTTATTTTTTGGATGGAAATAATTTTTTTCAATCGAATTTTTGGGCATATAATACAGATATTCTGACAAATAAATTTTTTGTCATAATATGAAAAAAAAAAGAATCGTTTCCAAATTTTAGGCTTTACGATTGTCGTAAAAAAAATTTGAGTTAAAGAGGATACAAAAAAGGCTCTTCTTTAATTTCCACAATCATTTTCAACAATATTCCATAATTTTTGTTGAATTTTACATTCATAAAATTAAAGTTGCTTATGATAACAAATCTTTCATTGCAAGAAAGTTATAAAAAACAATTTTTTTGTGTTGAAACATGGGAAAAATTAATTTTCTTTCTGGAAATAGTATTTTTACAATCAATATATAAGTTTCACTGCACAAAATTTGTGATTTATTAATTTTTCGTCTTAAAAAGACACAAAGCAAATTTATTATACAAATTTATCCCTTATTTTCTCAAAAATGATTTTCTTCGATTAATATTGAAAATTTTAAGATGTAGTGCTTTATATTTTTGACATATTAAAGGTTTTATTGTATAAAATAGTTAAAAAAACTTTTTCCGTGTAGTAAAAACAAACAAAAAATTCATTTATCAATATACTTATTCAAATTTAGATTTTATTTACCATTTTCTACAGGAAGCTAATTTTTCCGTTGAAAAAAATATCAATTTTTCATTTTTCGTGGAATTATAGTTGGAGAAATGTATTTTCCTTATAATATTATGAAGTTTTTAACATTTTTTTGATAGTAGACGGTACAAAATTATATTTATTTTGAAAATGATATCAATATATACATCGGGATTGGAAAAACCTTTTTCTCGATTTCAAATTTCGTTCATTTGTTCCTATAATGTCTAAAATCATTTTTCTCGTTTTGTTTGGCTGTTTTGTCATTTCCAAATATATCTTATTCGGTATGAAATTTGAAAAAAAACTCACCTTCCACTTTTCGTTATCACCATCTCAGTACCCAATTTATGAAACTTTTCCCACAAGTCTTTACCTTCTAAAGTCACTTTGGGATCATCGACGACCCCATCTTCTTCAGGTTGTATCGCCCTCAACGGCCTGACCATAGCCGGATGGTGATTATGTGCAGCAACCGCCGCCAAAACTACATCTTCCGCCGTGGTATACGGATGTCCGCTAAGAGCGTGATGAGCATGAGGATGATTAATCTTCGGTATCAAAGTCCCAGGATAACAACCGTGGCCAGTTTGTTGCGCTCCGAAAGCGGCTAAAGCTGCCGTCGGAAAGAATCCGGGAGTCGTAGGGGAATTCGACGAGGTGTTCGTGTTATTGGCAGCCGTTAGTAGAGACGATACACTGAAGTCTGTCTGTCTGGGTAGTTGTAAGAAAGGGTGGTAGGCCATAATACT
This sequence comes from Diorhabda carinulata, assembly GCF_026250575.1. NCBI lineage: Eukaryota > Metazoa > Arthropoda > Insecta > Coleoptera > Chrysomelidae > Diorhabda > Diorhabda carinulata. The sequence goes on along the minus strand of NC_079472.1, from coordinate 12,086,774 downwards.
TTTTGACTTACTAGAGTCAAGGACAGTGTCTATTCCTGTTTCGAAACGCATTGGTTTTGATTTGACGCGGTAGAATCGCTCAGATTCTTGCACCGCTTCGTATAAATCATAAATAACGGTTTATAAACCTTTTTAACATACTTCTGATCGTCACTGTATATAGTTCAGCCGCACATCGTCACTGTTTTTAACACTACACTTGCCTAAATGTATTTTATTTTATTTTTCAAATTACACGCACTTTTTTTTAACAATATTTGTTTGGTATTATTTGAACGCGAAACTGTCTAAATCTGTATATTACAAGGGTTAAAAAGTGTGAATCATATCACCTCTATCCCGACGAAAAGACAGTAGAGGACTATAGAGCTAGCCCCACATCAGTAACACTTGGTTGTGTTAATGATGGTAACGCGCCGCTATTGGCAGACTGGTGTCAGTGTTAGCGTTTAGGCCAATCGCAGGGCGACATTTCCCCCGCTACTTTCACACTTCTCGTGGGCAGGAGTTTCTGGGTTATGCCTACGGAGGTGTGGCTGCGGCTTTTTTAGACGCCACTGCCGTCGTTGTAGTCCCGGCTTTTTTGTTTTGTCATTTGGCGTTCGGGGGACATTTTCAGCGGGTGGATTTTTTTTTCTTTAATGTTTTTAGAAAGGTATTGCTGATGTGCGGATGTCAAGTTTCGTCTTTGAAGATCGCGTCGCTACCAAGTAAATACGAAAAGTATTAAGTATTCGATATTCGGAAACTCACTTCTATTGGGGTTAAAAGTGAAAAAATACTAGAAACAACAAACTTCCCCCTTCTATCGATTAAGTACTCTCTTTTCCTAATGTACAGGCTTCACGTTATTCACATTTTAACAGAATTGTTTTTTCTCGAAACTTGAGAATCGAGGCCAGTCGAACAATTTGCGAAAATGCCAAAAAAAGAAGAGAGAATCTTTAGGTTAGAATATATCACGGAAAACTGGAAGTTAGCTTACGAAATTCGGGGAGAAAATTCAAAATCGATATGAAAAAATACTGGAAACAGCAAACTTCCCCCTTCAATCGATTATTTGCTGTTTTTTCCTAATGTAAGGCTTCACATTATTCACATTTTAACAGAATTGTTTTTTCTCGAAACTTGAGAATCGAGGCCAGTCGAACAATTTACGAAAATGCCAAAAAAAGAAGAGAGAATCTTTGGTTAGAATATATCACGGAAAACTGGAAGTTAGCTTACGAAATTCGGGCAGAAAATTCGAAATCGATATGAAATAAGTAAGCAAAATTCTAAAGAAACAAAATTTGAGTTAATAATAAAAAAAATCGGCATCCAAATACTCTGAAAAGCAACAAATGGTACAAAAATCAAAACTCAGAGTCAACGACTTTTCTTCCACTAGAGATTTGGAAATTATTATCAACGACGACACATATTTTACTTTTAACAAGAGTTGAACGGCGATTAATAAGACTTATTATTGTTAGAAAGGCGAGGAAGTGAATTCAGTTTCAAAACACATAGAAAGTTCAACTCCAAAAAGTTGATACGGTTGACAATATCTTTTCGTAATCGTTCTTCAGCCTAAATATATGAAAAACAGTGTGTGCTTGATCTAGATTAATACCGTTCATAAAGAAAAATAATCCTGAAGGAAATTTTGTATTTAATCTAGATATGGCAACTACTTATATTCAAAAGATATTGAAGTTGAATATTCCGTTTATGGAGAAGTCTAAGAATGTTCCTAATGCTCCTCAGCTGAGGCCAATTGAACGTTTTTGACGTAATTTGAAACGAATCTTGTATTCTAAAAATCGGAAAGAAGAAACTCGGATGTAATTCGGTGGAAACAACATGGCGGATTTTCGATGCAAGTGCCTTCGATGGTACGTGACAGAACTAATATATTTTCGCGGTTAATTTGAATTTATAACACAGAAGATATCAACTGTATATTATGTTGAAAATTATTGATTTTTTTACCAGTTTCATATATTTTAAAAAGAAATTCAAAGTCAATCTTTGGACTTGTCGGATTTTGATACTAGGATTGGGATTCGGCGGGATTTGACACAAAAATAAGCTTAGACCTCATCAACAATAATGTTTTCATCTTCTTCATTATTGAGATCTTTATCTCGTGGTTTCTCCACCCTTATCAAAAGTGTTAACAGCTTCGCAATATCCTCCATCTTCGCAGCTTCATACTAACCCCTTGTTGATGGCGTTTGAGTTTATTAAACTTTGTTAGTGCGACAGATTTTACTTGACAAGCTTCAGTTTTATAAGAAACTTCAAGTACCACACGTTTTTTTTGGACTTTTTCAGATTCAAACTTCCAAGACATGTTTCCGACTCGCAGAAGATCACGGGTAGTCACGTGACGAAACTAGGCGTTCCTATTGACCGATTTGTATTTGGATTTGGTCGATATTGCAACTTAACCTCAAAATACACTAGGATGCGGAGGGATTTGCTACAAATTAACAGTTGTACTGAATTCAACAATATCTAACTCAAATTCGAAAAAATATGGCGATTTTTGATTTTAGGCACCTCAAATACCAACCAGAATCACAGTTCAAATAAAAGTTTGTAGATTATTTTGTTCATAAAAAGTCAATTATGTTTCAATTTTGATATTTTAGCTGTTGAATTGTTCTAGCTAGTTCCAGCTACAGTAAAAAAAACCGATTTTTTGTTTATCAAAACTACTAATTTCTTTTTTAACAATAAAAATTCATTTGGTTCTTCCAGTGGTGGATTTACCAGCAGGCTGTAGCATAGATCGGTCGATTTCAAGGGGCCTTAATATTCATCTTGACAATTGACATTGACAGTAGTTATGACTCATTATTATCAAACTAACGCCTCGATTGATAAGTGACAGAACTAAATTTAGATGCAAATTGAAGAACTTGAAGTCGACTGGATATTGATTCAATTATATAAAATGTTTGTAATTATAATGTGTCATAGAATAATGTGCAAATAATTAAATGAAATCAAGTACTTTCCACAGATTTTATGTCCACAAGCCTCTACTTTATCTTATGATACGAATATGTTGGTAATATCTAATAGTCTGGGTTTTTGACCACTCCAAACCTTATTTTGTATAACTTCTGGTTATGAAAGACCAATAAAAATCCGAAAATTCGTTTTATCTATTGAATTTTCACAAATATTTATTTATAGATATATAAAAATTATAGCTAATCAATTTTCTGGTTCCCAATTAAACTAAACAGTGAGAAAGTAATTAAATTCTTCAATTTTCTCATTTGGATTCGGACGGGAACATAGTTTTTCAAGTTTTTCCCTTCGATCATGGCAGTGAGCAATTTTATTCCAATAGTACTGTTAACCGAAAACATTTATTGAAATCTATATTTAAACAGTAGTTTCCACCTAAATCTAAGATTTAGTATCACTCAAATATCTAAAATATGGTTCTAACTCTAGCTCAAATATCCAGGCGCGATGATAATATCATTTAAAAAAACAACGCGTCTCTAGTCTCTGCAGATTGAAACATTTCTGCCTTGGAGGTCTTTATCTATCTGAAAACTTAAGGAGCAACCCTCGTATAATAATCAAGTATCTATGTTCACTGACTAACTATTCAATTCGACTTTTTTCAATAAAATATGACTAAAATCTATAAAAATCAAAATCTATAATGCTAATTATCTCAATTTTAGTAATATTATAATACATTCGTAAATTGAAATAAACATAAACATTCTTATAACCTCAAAAATATTCGATATGAAAGTTTCCCTTTAGGTACGTTTATGTTTACCATAAAAACATCGCGTGTCTTTAATAATTATACCTTGTTCACCTTATCGAGATGGTTTTTGACTTAAATCAACTTAAAAGTGTAAATTTTCTTCTATAATCTCATTTAATTGACATGTAGATGAAAAAATACCGATCTGATTATTTGAGAACCGCTGATATACTTCATTCAATAATTTATTTCATTGATACGTTTATTTAAAAATATATAAATAAGTACTTTTGTTGAAACAAGTACTATTACAATAAACACAAGCGAAACTAATTGTTATTTATTATTATTTTATTACAAAAGTTGAATATCATTCAAGAGCAAATGAAAACGATCAAGAATTAAATTTTTTATCTGTCATTCATAGTTTACAAAGAGAGAGAACGATTAAGAGGACTAATGAAAGAGAGAGATATCTACATAATTGATTGTTATTCATAGTGACCACATACGTCATATTATATTCTATCCTGTTTTATTCATAGTACAAGTAATTACATATTATGTTCTTTTGAATAATACATACGAGGGTGATACAAAAAATTTAAAATAATTGTTAACTATATATATTAAATGTTTTGGGTTAGTTTGAATTTATTACAAATAAAGAAAATACAGAAAAGATTCGAAGCTCTTATTTAGCGTTAAATTTGGGGGTAAGTGGAAAGAAGGTCAAGAAAAAACGATTTAATGGAAGTAGGTCTTTTAAAAAAGTCGGTAATAAGCTCTAATTTAGTTATTTTGGTTTTCAACAAAAGTATTAGGTAAAATAACGTATTGTGACTTGAAAGAAAAGAAAAAAATATACAAATATACCATTAGTTTGTTAAATCAAGAACAAAAAGTGGTTGATTCGAAAAAGCAACAGACATCTTCAGATATGGACAGGGAGAGTCTTGTCACATAAAAGAAGTGTTGGATGGAAGTGAATAAGTAGGGAAAAGTTATTTATAAATCACTTCAAAAGATGATTGGTTGAATTGTAGACGTTGGTTTCGTGAAAATTTGGGAGTTTTTGCGATATATGTGACAAAAACAATATTCTATAGCTTATGAGCCCTTCGGGTAATGCTTGGGCGAACCAAAAAAGTAAATAGTCTCAAGAAATAAGCAAATTATAATTTTTCACATGCTTATTTTTTACCAGAAGACATTTACCTTGCTTATAATCACTTTGGTTATACAGCTTACAGTAATGGATTTTTTTGTAAGGGAAAGGGTAGATAAATAGTTTGAACACATTCTATATGATCAGTTTTATCGGTTACGATAAAATAAGTACAGGTAATTGCTAAGTTATATTTTTTTTTATTTGAAAGTTGGTCAGAGAATATCAAAAAATTAATATTTTCAAGCGTCCCGCTAAAAAATCAGAATTTTTTTGATATTATAGAGAATCCGAAAGAAAACCATAAAATCCTCGATTTGTCTTAGAAAATTGTACTGAAATATTTTTCTAAAAGCACATACGAGGATGTTCTCAAAAGTACTGGTACAATAAATAAAACACACAAATTTTGGAGAAGAATATATTGATGTTTTCGAATCTGGGAAAAGGAAATAATCCGTGGAAACTAAATCTGGCGAATAAGGTGCATAAGATAGCAATTCAAACTTTAATTCATCAATTTTGGTCGTTGCAATAAGCTTTTTTCCCAAAATATTTGTGTTTTCTTCGTTGGGTCAAGTACTTTTTGAACCGTTCTCGTAAATCACTCAATTTGTTTGATAAAACTGACGAAATTTCAATTTTGTGAACATTTTTATTAAATCTGATATTTCCATACCTAATACAAATACATCATTATGTTAAAAAAACCATAAAATCCCCAACTTTTCTCAGAAAACTGTACTGGAATATTTTATTTCTTTTTCGAAAAGTACATACGAGGATGTTCCCAAAAGTACTGGTCTACAACAAATAAAACACACGAATTTTGGAAAAGAATATATTGATTTTTCCAAGTTTGGGAACAGGAAATAATCCGTGGAAGCTAAATCTGGAGAATAGGGTGCATGAGGTAGCAATTCAAGTTTTAATTAATCAATTTTGGTCATTGTTATAACGGATGTGCGAGCTGGTGCATTGTCTTGATGAAACAAGTTTTTTTCTCAAAATTTTTGTGTTTTCTTCGTTAGGCCAATTACTTTTTGAACCGTTCTCGTAAGTCACTCAATTTGGTTGATTAAACTGACGAAATTTCAATTTTGTGAACATTTTTATTAAATTTAAGATTTCCACAATACAAATACATCATTATGTGAATAATAGATCCTGTATTTCATTGTAAGTTTTCCCTCGCGTTTCAGGTACGCCGAAATAAACGAAAAATATAGAAGTAAACGATATAAAACAAGAAATATAAGAAGTAACGTCTGCCCCTAAATCTTTGTTAAAATAAAAATGAAATTTAGTGACTACTAAAGCTAAAAACCAGTAAAAACTAGCAATAAAAGCTATACACCTGGGTTTGATTGTGGGAGAGAAAAATTCCGAAGCGGCTATCCAGGGTATTGGTCCGAAAGCCGTAGAATGCGCTATGATGAAAACATTCAACGATACAACTGGCATAAAACCTAGAAATTTAATAATATCTTCGTCTAATATACGACGATCTTTCAAAGAATAATACAACCCTATAAAACCCATAGAAATAGTCATGAAAACCCCAGATAGAACAAGTAGTACTTTCCTCCCGAATCTATCGATGGTGACAGTGGACACAAAAGTAGCCAGAACTTGAATACTTTGAAGAAGAATCACACAATAAGAATCATCGATCGTAGAACCAGAATGTTTGAAAATTTCTTGGGAATAAAACATTACAGAGCAGTAACCACTTAACTGTTGATAAAACATCAACATCAAACATATAATCATACTTTTCCTCATAGATTTAGTACTAATTTTACTCCAAAAAGATATATCTATGTTATCATCGAACTCCTTTAAAATTTCATCGATTTCATCGTCGAAATCGAAATGCTCTCCCCTCAATATCAAAAAAGTTTCATCAGCTCTTTCCAGACGATCTTTTTTGAGATAGTACACCGGAGATTCCGGTTGAAAATATAATATAATACCAACGACAACAGGTATACAAAAACATGTTGTGACGTACGGTATAAACGGCATACCGTATCCGAATACCCCGCAATAAAAAACACCTATAGTTATAAATAGTTGAAAAAATGTACCTAACGCACCTCGTATACTACTATGAGCTATTTCGCTTATATACAAAGGCACCGCGACGCTATAACTACCACAAGATAAACCAATAAGGAATCTTCCTATATAAATTATTGTCATATTAGTCCCTAGCAGGATAATTAACCAGCCTAGCAGGAAAGGTATCACGGACCAAAGTAAGGTTGGTTTTCTTCCGATTTTATCCACGAGAAATCCCACGGGTAGACATGAGAATACAGCTCCTAGATTCATTGTAGAACCCGTCCAAGATATTTCATCGTCGGTCATATCTATGTCGTTGAGGTAACCGAGTTTGAGGGCTACTGTTATGTTTGAAGTCCAACCGATGGCGGTTCCGATACCCATAGCTGCTATGCACACGAAAATTGTTATTTTGTATTGAGAAAACTTGTCTCCAGCCTGTGACATTTTCTAATTTTCACTTTGACGTTTGTAATTAGATGTAAAATTATCTTTCCTATCAGTTAATCATTCCGGATTCTTCTGGAATCGGTAAAAATGATGTAGAACCCTGTATGATCGAACAGAGATATTTTGACGTTAGTCTCGGGTAAAGAAGCAGTAACTGTATATTTTAAGGAATTAGGCCAATGAAATAAAAAGTAGATTGACGTATTTAGGTTATTCTTCTTTCCCAATGATCTAATAATTTCAACAAAACATCCAATCTATTTAATGTAGTGAATGTAAATATTTTTAACAATTAGGGACTTGTAAACATTCAGATTACTCAATTAATGTCATATTTATTAAGATTTACAACAGCTTTCTCATAACAACTTTCCCACTTTCCCCCAGCTTTTATATTTAAAGATAAATAAAAAATTGTGAAATCAAAAAAGCGCAATTTTCCGGAGAATACGAATATGGTCAAAATTTTCAACATTGATTACACAGAATCGGATTTATAAACTTTTTTAGCGATGTTTTCCACTCACCCCCTATTCTTATTTGAACAGATAGAAAAAATTTATCCGACGGAATATATGTAGAATTTATTGGAAAATACGCAAACGATCAAATTTGTTTATTGGACAGAGATGGACTTACTGGGGCTTCCTTGTAACAAATGACATTATCAATCTCCCCCAACTCTTATTTTTGAATATAAATGGAAACTCGTTGTTTCATAAATACGCGAAATTTCCTAAAAAATACGAATGTGATCAAATATTTGAAATTTCTCAAAAGAATCGGTTTTAAAGACGTTTATTTGTTAACAAGTTTCCCACTTACCCCCAACGTTCATTTGTGAGAACAGATGAGGAATTTGATCATTTAAAATAAACAAAATTTTCGGAAGAACAGCATTATGATCAAATTTTTGAAATTTCATCAAAGGGAATCGGCTTTAAAGACGTTTATCTGGTATCAAGTTTCCCACTTACCCCCAACTCTTATTTGTGCAGATAGAAAAAGACTTTGGACATTGAAAATAAAGAAAATTTTTTAGAGAACAGGAATATGATCAAATTTTTGAAATGTCATCAAAGAGAATCGGTTTTAAAGACGTTTATCTGGTATCAAGTTTCCCACTTACCCCCAACTCTTATTTGTGCAGATAGAAAAAGACTTTGGACATTGAAAATAAAGAAAATTTTTTAGAGAACAGGAATATGATCAAATTTTCGAAATTTCATCAAAGAGAATCGGTTTTAAAGACGTTTATTTGTTATCAAATCTCCCACTCACCCCCATTTCTTATTGGTGAAGATACAAGAAGACTTTGGGCATTGAAAATAAAGAAAATTTCCTAGAGAACAGGAATATGATCAAATATTTGAAATTTCATCAAAGAGAATCGGTTTTAAAGACGTTTATCTGTTATTAAGTTTCCCACTCACCCCCATTTCTTATTCGTGAAGATACAAGAAGACTTTGGGCATTGAAAATAAAGAAAATTCTCTAGAGAACAGGAATATGATCAAATATTTGAAATTTCATCAAAGAGAATCGGTTTTAAAGACGTTTATCTGTTATTAAGTTTCCCACTCACCCCCATTTCTTATTCGTGAAGATACAAGAAGACTTTGGGCATTGAAAATAAAGAAAATTCTCTAGAGAACAGGAATATGATCAAATATTTGAAATTTCATCAAAGAGAATCGGTTTTAAAGACGTTTATCTGTTACTAAGTTTCCCACTCACCCCCATTTCTTATTCGTGAAGATACAAGAAGACTTTGGGCATTGAAAATAAAGAAAATTCTCTAGAGAACAGGAATATGATCACATATTTGAAATTTCATCAAAGAGAATCGGTTTTAAAGACGTTTATCTGTTATTAAGTTTCCCACTCACCCCCATTTCTTATTCGTGAAGATACAAGAAGACTTTGGGCATTGAAAATAAAGAAAATTTCCTAGAGAACATGAAAATGATAAAATTTTTGAAATTTAAATAAAAATAATTCATCTTAAAGACGTCTTTTTCCTTTTAAGTTCCCACTCACCCCCAACTCTTATTTTTAAAGATAAAAGAAAACTGTAGAGATCAAATATACGCTGATTTTTCCATACAACCGAATGTCAATTTTTTTTATTTCAAAATAAACGAGATACAACCTATATTACTTTTTTTTAGCGATTCAGCTCGCTCTAATATCTCTATATTCAATTTGTGAAAACCTGTATACCGTCACACCCCTAACTAAATACAAATAACTACATAATTTCGATAAAATGATACAGAAATTCTTCACGGAGTAATAATATTAAATCAGTCGTCAAATGACCAAAGCAGGCAACATTTAAAACACCATATCCAGACATAAATACAAAAAAAAAACGATAAACATTTGAACCAAAACCGCATATAATGTGTAAAATCAAGTTGGCTGTTCATACAAAACCAATATCACATAAAATATAGGGGAACCGTGAATATCTGACATACCCCCCGTAAACAATCCGATTCTCAATTAAACGACGAACTAATATAATCAACAACGACCTCTATTTTAAGGTTAAAAATCCTTTACGTAAGTACGTTAATCGGTCACGTTTCCGCTGCTTGGAACGCATCAGATTATAGCGCCTAAACTCCTCCTTCGTAACGCTGTTCTCCCCCCTAGTATTTCATATAAACCACGCCTACTCGCATAGCCTTCTCGATCAGTTTCAAAACGACGTTTGTATAGTACGTACATGGCAATCTATGATATCCACAAATCCAGCATAGGTAGAAGTATATTTTTCTTAGTGTAGCAATTTGAGATTGTTCTTTTAGTGTAATCTGTTGTATTTAGGCGCGTTATTTTTCTTTATTGATTTTTCATATACCTCCGCCTATGTTTTACGGATAGAGTAATAAAAAGGGCAACAAACAATACGTAGTTTATGTAGAAGTCGGACAAAGCAGTTTGAAGAAAATGTCGATTTTTCTAATAAAATAAATCTTTTGTGTGGAATTATATGGGATTACACTGTAAAAAAAAAGTAGGTTTTTGTGTAATACCCATAAAAATGTACATTACGTCATCAAAAATAAATAGGTTTCATAATAAACCGTCGGAAAGGGAAGTTTCGACATGTTTTGCTTGGTAAAAACTGATAGATTTGTTTTTAAATTGTTTAAAATCACTTTCTAAAGATTTACTGATTGCTGAATTGTTAATTTTTGCTTGTTTAATTTATTATAATAGGTGTTGGAATGGTTGTAAATGTAAAGTAGGCATAAATTAGCACTAACTAACTCATTAAGGGAAACTGTATTTTTTATTGCGGACACGACTTACCGAACCGTAGTCATTATCTGAAAATCGTTATCTGATTACATATATACGGATTTTTTAACGAAAATTTTGACATAAACAAAAGCTTGTGGCATGAAGTATACGGGGTATTTTCTAAAAATTATAAATGTGATTGAATTTTTTAAAATAAGTAAGCAGAACCGGACTTGGAAGCGTTTTTTCGTTTTAAAGTTTCTACTCGCCCCCAATTCTTATTTTTACTAGTAAATAGAAATTTCTGGTATGGAAAATACGGGAAATTTTCCGCTCAACACGAATATGACCAAATTTTTTTGAAATAATTGAACGGAGCCGGACCTAGAAGCATTTTTCGTATTAAAGTTTCTACTCGCCCCCAATTCTTATTTATTCTTATTTATGTGGAAACTTGTGGCATGAAAAATACGGGGAATTCCATGGAGATAATCAATATATTTGAATTCCTTAGAATAAATGAACAGAACCAGACTTACAAGTGTTTTTCGTATAAACTTTCCCACTCGCTCCCAATTGTTATCTGTAGAGATAAAAACAACTTCGTTGCATGTAAAATACGGGAAATGCTCCGAATAACACAAATATCATTGAATTTTTTGCGATTTATGCACAGAACTAGACTTAAAGGGCGTTTTTTCGCACCAAACTTCCCAGTCGCCCCCAACTCTTATTCGTAGAGATAAAAGAAATCGGCTGGCATTAAAAATGAGTGCGATTCTCCAAAAAGTACGATTATGATTAAATTTTGTGAAATTGATAAAGCAGAAATTGACTTGACGGCTTTCTTCGTATCAAAGTTCCCACTCGCCCCCAACTTTTATTCGTGAAGATAAACAATAACAATTGGCATCAAAATTCACCAAAATTTTCCGAAGAATACGAATATCATCATATTTTATGTTATTTATTAATCAGAACCGGACTTGTAGGCGTTGTTTCGTATCAAAGTTCCCACTCGCCCCCAACGTTTATTGATAAAGATAAACAGATATTATAAGTCAGCGAAATTTTCCGAAGAATACGAATATGATCATATTTTATGGGATTTGTTAAGCAGAACCGGACTTGAAGTTATTTTTTCGTGTCGAAAAACCTACTCGCCCCCATCTTTTATTCGTAAAGATAAACAATAACGAGTAGCATCAAATATCATTGAAATTCTCTGAAGAATACGAATATGATCAAAATTTATGTAAAAAATGAACAAAACATGGATATTCTACAAAAAATGCGATTACTTCTCCAGTTTTTCTCGAAAAAATGTCTTATTTTCACCAACCATGTACAAGATTCTCAAAAATGTCATTCGATTCTATCCCTTGTCACGTGACAATCAGTTTCAATACACTTTGTGATTGCATGAACTAACACATATTGTAAATTCTTTTTTTTCTATAATCAAATTGTTTGAATCCGGTCCTGTGGTTAAAAGAGGGTATTCGCGTGGAGAATACAAGAACATCTTGCGCTTACGCTGATGGCTGCCTCACGTTTCACTTTTCTAATTTCCATGGGATTCAGTCATTTGGACATAATGTTGATATTGATTTCCTTATTTTTCTTCTTCTATTTCCTTTCTACTACGTATGCCATCAACTAATATCGCTTACCCCATGGAATATACATGTACAGGCACATTTTAGAGGATTTTCAAAAATACAAAAATTTAAAAAAAGTTTTTTTACTATAATTATATTCATATGTATAATTTTTTTATTATTAATTTTAGAAAAAAAAGTTATTGTGATAAAATGTTCTAAAAACTAATACGCAAAAATTTGATATAAAAATTTTTTAGTAGTTTTACGAGGTTTGTCAAAAAATACGTATTTCAATTAAAAGTTAAATACTTTTATAGATATTCAAATATAACGGAAAATGTTATGAAAAAATATGAATATAACTAAAATAAAGTAAATAAACTCATTTATATTGAAAAAAATATGTTTATACGAGGTTTATTGAAAATAGTGAAAAATTAAAAAAAATTATTTTGATTATAAATTGATGAAATTCCATATTTTGTTATATTTCCAAATTTTGAACAACTTTTTCAAATAAAAATTATCCGTATTTTTTGAAAATAAAGGTACTTTACTCTTTAATAAAAATCATATTTTTCAACATACCTCGTATACGATTGAAAAAAATTGGAAAATTTCCATCACGTTCTATTGTTTAAAATATTCACAATCTTTTATTAAGAATAACTTTTTTTCCTAAAGTTGATAATAATGTTTTTAATACGATATTTGTATATTCACCTTGTATATATACCCAACACGTGTGCCACGTATCACTTTACCTGTGGATACTATGTCAAGACACATCCCCTGACCTTCCAATATGGCCGCCCATTGTCCTTTACAACCACCTTTCCATTGGCCGTAACGTAATCGCCTATATATTTATACAGGGGGTAGCTATTGTTATTTAACATCTGCGTACTTATTATTTTATGACATAGGAAATATACAAAATGGAGGGGACATTTCACCACATAAATTAAACTACCCGAAAGAAAAAGCAAAGTAGACAGATTGATTTTAATATATCGGAAACTGCTCGTATAAATTTTAAATCTTACAATATTACATATCGAAAATGTTCTAGATAATTATCATATACTTAAATATAAGTTCTGATATCGTCTTAAAACCCTGTATATTCTTTTTATCAAGTGATCAACAAGTCTAGTACTCGATAATTATCACTGATTGAAATGAACAAACGTGATACGTCAATATATTCTTTTCGTCTAGTGATTTATGTGCTACCAATAGATTTTACTAAGAAAATAAAAACCCCAGGTACGCCGCTGGATTTTACCTATACCGAACACAGCTTGCCGCGATTGATATCAAATATCAGTATAATTTTATGGTACATACGATCGTCAATTGTTAGTTAGCATTGTTGCCATTGTTCGAAAGTGGAGAATTTCAATGGTCGGCGGTTTGATATTAGCCATTATTACCGTGGTAATTCGATAGTTGTCGATTTTCTAGAAATTGTAGTTGGACGAATGACAAGCGTGGTGGTTATAAGGGTGTTCTACATCTTCTTTTCTCGTATCGTTTATCATGGGGGGTTGTTCGTTATCCCGCTGTGTTTTTAATTATAAAAGATCGTCATTTGTGATAAATTTTTTAAGTTCTTCGGGTATGTTTTCGCAATTCTGTATCAATCCTCGTGCATTTTCGCATTTTTTTTTCACTTGAAGACAAAATGATGGATAAAGTGAATAATGCATATGCATACATGCATTTTTCTAAAAATTTTATATAAAAAATTTTGTAGTTAATAAAGATATGAGTTAGATACTAAAAATACATTTTTTCTGGCAAAATCCGCGTTGAAACAAAACATGTATGGTCATATCGCCGTTCGAAAGCCTTTGCTAAGGCTACAGAACGAGAAAAAACGGTTGCAGTGGGCCGTTACCCATCGAAATTAGACTGAAAAATATTTAAAAAAACATTCTGTTGACTGTTGAAACTATCCGGTTCAAAATTTACGTTCGAAGCAGTGCCCAAGAAAAAACTGTGTAGTTCCAACAATCAAGCATGTAGATGGTTCAATTATGGTCAAGATTTTTAACCATGGAACTTGCGATTTGTTCAAAATTGAACGGAATAATGAAAAATAAATAGTTTTCGATTAATTCATCTTCCATCCATTTCCAGTAACGATTTATTCATAGAAACAACCGTTGATTTTAATATTTGGACTTATTTTTGACATCAATTTTCTAAATAATCTGATAGGATTTTGTTTTCAGTCCACATCTTGCACCAACAAGTCTTGCTGAATACAGGGTTGTATTCAACACGATTTGTTGTACAACCATCGTTGTTTCATTCGATACAAAGGAAGTCAGTTAATCAAACAGCATCTTCCTCATCTGGACAAGCTAATTATACCTCAGCTGTGTGATAAAATTTTCTTTGCAGCTCTTCAGAAGTATTTTCATTCCATATATTTATCATTTTCGTTATTTCGCCAACATGGCGGCACCCGATATAACACCAAACGCTTTCAATTGAGCAGACGCCATTTTTACAACTATTAAATTGGGCTTAAATAGTATAGATTTCGCTCTTATCATATTCATACATGATTTTTTTATGATATTGTCAATTTCCGTTATAATTTTAGTTGAAATTTCACATAAATCTGCGTACTAAACCTCCGAATAAACTTTCTATATTTCGATGGTTTTCGTTCACTTATCAAACTGTTAATTCATCAATATCTCCCACTCGAGCTACCGTGTCATTAATGACGGTTCTTCAACACACGATACCAACGTCACGCAATTCACTAGTTCATAAAAAAAAGAAGAAGAAACTGAACCCGAATGTAAAACAAATTGTATACTATTAAATTTTTGCGCTCCGCGGGTTTAAATTGATAATAAATGACAATAATGAAAAGAAGGCGTGGTAAATATAAGTTAGAGCACCGGAAGAGCCTCTATACGCGGCTTTCATTACCGTCTACATGATCGCGTTTACGTGTAATTAGACGATGATAGTGATAATCGAACTGTCATTCATAAGACGTTTATTTTCTCAATAAATGTAAACAGAGATACACGTTTTTCCCCATTAATATCTAATTGATAATTTGATTAATTAAACTAGTAGGTATAACTAAAATCCACCATATAATGTGGTAAACCTGCTCTAACCATACATGAACTTTTCATTCACTTGCAATCATTAGTTTTGTCCTGGTTGTTTGTTTCATATAACTAGGTTCGTCGTAAAAATGTTAAAAATCGAATTAAAACCAGTAGTAAAGATTTAAAAGTGTATTTTGATGATTATACAAACCATGTATGAGTATTTCGTTGCCACAAAATGATCAAAGAGAGCCGATAGACCATGAAAGCCTAAAGATGAGGAAGATCTGTCCAAAAATTATTTAAAAGAAGCAGATATAACTTCTAATTGCTGCTAGTTTGCATTATTACTAGTCAAGGGTGATTGTTTTTTCACTACGACGTCCAAACATAGCTCCAAAATCAAAAGTAGCTATTTCCAAATGATCCAATACCAAAAAACAGTAAAGAGAAAGTGGAAACAACTCTCTCTGGTTATTTTATAACCACAGGTGGGTCTATCAGGAGTTCCTCCTTTCTAGAATCCAAAAAATAGGCAAGTCAGTAAGTCCACACATCGCGAGCATTTGCATCCTGTTAATGTTTTCACCTTCTAGAATGATACCACTTCAATTACCAAGGTACTGGAAGACGATTTTCTCAGTACAACCCCAAAACAAAGCTTCAGAGTCAAAAGTAGCAATCACCAAATGATCTAATACCAAAAAACAGTAAAGCGAAAGTGGAAACGACAATCTCTGGTTCTTATACAACCACAGATGGGTCTATATTATGTTAGTTCTATCTAGAATCCAAAAAATGGTTAAATTATTGCGTCCACACATCGCGAGCAATCAGCTTTTGCATCCTGTTACTGTTTTCACCTTCTAGAATGATGCCACTTCAATTACCAAGGTTATGGTAGTTGATTTGTTCAGTAAGACCCCAAAACAAAGCTTCAGAGTTAAAAGAAGCAATCACCAAATGTTCTAATACCAAAAAACAGTAAAGCGAAAGTAAAAACGACACTTTTCGGTTATGTCATAACCGCAATCTAGACTTGCAAGCAGTCCTTCCACAAATACTTCCCTTCAAGCTGCCATTTATGCCAATATTGACACACTTCCAATTCCGTACCGTCTAAATGACTTCCAAGCTTGTTGTGTGATTTGTATCATGAATCAAAAAATATCTCTGCCGAAAATATTTTCCAAACCCCCTGGATCACTACTTGACGGCCCCTTTCCTCAAACCGCAAGAGGAAACTTCCCTATCCACCATAGTCTTTAGATAAAACCCTCTAGGAAATCACCACTCGTAGAGATCGTCGGTGCTGAAGGTTTTCTGTGGTTTTGATGTGACCAGGTGAAGCGCATCACTAACTAAATGGTCCTCGATAGGGGATAATACAGTTCACAACCTTTAAAACAACTCAAGATCTGCAGAGGAGTATTTCCTCTATCAGGGCTGAAGCTAATAAATCCCTACCCCCACATAAATAACCACAAAGAATCCAACGAAGTGTCTATCAAGTGTAGGTAAATCATATTTCTTGGTTTTGCTTCCACGTGACTGATTTACTTAATTTCGTAGTTTTTTTTCATTTATTATACGGTTATCTCGAAGTAGTTTATAGAATTAAATAAACGTGTGTTTCTTTATGTTTTCTTAGACCCTCGTAAACGTAACTTCATTGTTCGTAAGATAAATTGAACGAAATCGGAAAAGGTACATCCCAGTATATCCTGTCTAGTTATGAAAGGATACCACCGAGCTACCACGACGTACTTATTAATCAGTTTAAATCAAAAGAGACCGCTTTTGTTGGAGTGGTAATTAGAAAGGAAAATCTATTCGTTATATACCTGTGGGACGGTTTCTTAGTTACGCCGCCTATGTTGTATTCAAATACTGCCATTTAGGATTCGGATTTGGGTTTTGTCAGCATGTCTGCAATCGGCTTGAGGTTTTTATCAAAGCCCTTTAACCCTTTCATTCATTTATATATATAACCTAATTTAATAGGGGGTTTTTATTTCTTATTACTTTAATGAATGTCGTATGTTATTGCTGGATTTGTTTTTTCGTAGTTTATTTCAAATCCTACTTTCTTATACTTCTCATTATAACCAATAAGAAAGTCAACTTGCATCAAAATTGGTTCTGATACTTACCAATCGTGGCGTTAGTTTAATAAAAATGTGTCATAACTGTCAATGTCAATTGTCAAGATGAATAATCGTTTGTTTGATATGTCATTTTCTGGAAAGTGATTATTAGAATTTCAATACAAAACAATTGAAGTAGCTATCCCTTACTTCTAATATGCCTTCATTGTATATATGTCTAGTTACACCGAAGCTAACGACTAGATATTAAACCAAAAACATTCATATGCTGTAAATACTAACGGGTATTGTAGACAATCATAGGGTCGAAGAGCATCAAGAATCAATATTGCTTTTGACATATGTTGGTGGAGAGTTAGACTTAAACCTTTCATCTCCATGAACTGTTGTCTATTTTCTGTATGAAGGTTTTTGTGTCCCACGAAACTTTCTTCGTTTGGGTTTTCGGATACGATCTTTTTATTTTCAATAGAACGCCCTGTATATTAATACATTTTTGAAATCTACGTGAAATTTTAGTATACTTTTGTCTAAAAACTTTTTTCGAAAAATGCATACTTTTTGAGTTATTAATTTTTTTGTAAAAAATTTGATCGTTGCACACCCTTATAAATTATTTTTTTACGAGGATATCCTTAAAGATATGGAAATGGTTTCTGTTCGGTTACTTTTAGCAAAGTCGGACGTATTTGAATCTATTTTTAAAAATCTTTCTTTTCATACAGGGTGTGTATAAAAAGTGGTCAAACTTTAACTTTATAAATATCAAGTTTCTTTATTTTTTTAAATAGAACTACCGGGTTTTTTTTTTATTTTAATGTATTCAGGGGTGAAAAATAAGGCAAATTCATTTATACCTATATCTAAACCTTAGCGTTATCCAGATATTCAATGTATTATGTAAATTTTTAGACATGCAGGTGGGGTCTAAATTTTATTTATTCTTTTATTGAGAACGAGACATTTTAAAAATTTTCTGGATAACGATTTAGATATAGGAAAATATAAATGAAATCACCTCATTTTTTACACCTGAATGCATAAAAATAGAAAAAAACCGGGTGATTCTATTTAAAAAAATAAAAAAAATTGATATTTATGAAGTTAAATTTCGAACACTTTTTATACACACCCTGTATAAAATAAAAAATTTTTCAATACAGATTCAAATACGTCTGACCATGTTAAAAGCAACCAATTGAAAACCATTTTCATATCTGTAAGGGTGTCCTCGTAAAAAAATAATTTATAAGGGTGTGCTACGGTCAAATTTTTTACAAAAAAAATTAATAACTCAAAAAGTGTGCATTTTTCGAAAAAAGTATTTAAACAAAAGTATAGTAAAATTTTACGTAGATTTGAAAAATATATTAATATACAAGGTGTTCTATTTGAAATAACAAAGTTACAGTCTACCATCTTTGAAAATATTTGAATTAGAAAGATCGTATCCGATCTATGAGTATTTTGGCATATACAGATAGTCTTAACTCGTAGTGGGACGTCCTGTATATTCCACTTTGATTCGCCGAGCTTTTTTTCTTTTATGTGTTTTAAATATCTGGAAAACTTCCAATCAAGGTACGTGAAATAGAAGAGGATTCTGCTTTTTGAATTCCCTTCCAGTACTTTCCGATTGTTTCAAATAGTTTTTGCTCAGCTTCGAGGAATTCTTGGGATCGTTGATATGCTGGTAAATAAATTTCTGGTACAGCCACTTTCCCATTTTCAAGTGACCTTACTGTTTTGAGGATTTCCTTCTGGAATATCGCTATTTATGTTCACTATCTCCATTATTCCAAGATTTCATAAGCCATAGCGAATGAAGTCCTTTGCGCAACTTTCCATAGCGTTTATTAAGTTTTGTACAAGATCTAATTCACTTTAACAGATTTCTTTTTAATATCATTTCACGAGAAAATACTACAATCTGTTTTTTCGTGTTGAGATGATTACGTAAAATATTTTATTTACTAGTTTTGTCTATTTCTTTTTATAGTTTTAATGCTTTTAACATGCTTACTTTAATTTCAAAAAGTAATTGGTACCCAAAGAAATTCAGTAGACAGAAAAATCGAGTGTCTCCAATAGTATTTATTCCATTGACAACGAAAGCGCCGATTTAGAAGCTTGTAGATTAAATATTTCCGTATCGGTACACTTTTAAGTTATTACAAACAGAACTAAAAAATAAAAATTAAAAAAATGTATCTTCATGTTTTTACGAATTCTAAATCTTATAGATTCGAAAAAATAACTCATTCAAATCGATATTCAATTTTTCGAATATGAAAAATTTATACTACGACCGCAGTTCTATCAGTGAAAATATACCCTACCCACTAAACTTACTGTAAAATGGAATTACGTTTAAAACGGATTGAAACAAATGCAGTCAAGGTCACAAAATAGACAAAGAAAAACAAATAGATACAACGACGATGCTACCAAATACTAAAAGAAGGTACCATACTTCTTAAAGATCAGAATGAACTGGTAAAACTAACAGTCAAAGAAAACAAAGTTGGGTGTTCGACGAATAACTTGAATGGGATATCTTAAACTGGATCCAAGACCAAGCAAAATTGCTTTGATTGAGAGAGATTTATGTCCAGCGGTGGACGATGCAATCTGCTAAATGATGATGAATGGATTGTAGAAGTGGAAGTTATAACTTAGAATACTAAAGGATCTAGGAAATAATAATAAGAACAATCAGAGGTACAAAGGCAGCGTGGCATGCATAATAATGTGCAAAAATACAATCATAAAAGCTTACATATGAAGCTCAAGTTTGTTGCTGATCTTAATGAACCAGAAACATTTAATGTTTGAAACGGGAGGGAAATAATAGACATCGAAAAACAACTTGAACGTTGGTAAGACAACAGATTTCAGTACCACCAATCTACAACAGAGTAAACAAAACCTTGAACTAAGACTTAAAAACACTAAATTTCGTTTTGGAAGTTTGTGATGGTCTTAATAAACCAGAAACATTTAATGTTTGAAATGGACGTGAAATAATAGACATCGAAAAACAACTTGAACGTTGGTAAGACAACAGATTTCAGTACCACCAATCTACAACAGAGTAAACAAAACCTTGAACTAAGACTTAAAAACACTAAATTTCGTTTTGGAAGTTTGTGCTGGTCTTAATGAACCAGAAACATTCAATTATTGAAACGGAAGCGAAAAAATAGACATCGAAAAACAACTTGAACGTTGACGAGACAACAGATTTCAGTACCACCAATCTACAACAGAGTAAACAAAACCTTGAACTAAGTCTCAAAAACACTAAATTTCGTTTTGGAAGTTTGTGCTGGTCTTAATGAACCAGAAACATTCAATTATTGAAACGGAAGCGAAAAAATAGACATCGAAAAACAACTTGAACGTTGACGAGACAACAGATTTCAGTACCACCAATCTACAACAGAGTAAACAAAACCTTGAACTAAGTCTCAAAAACACTAAATTTCGTTTTGGAAGTTTGTGCTGGTCTTAATGAACCAGAAACATCCAATGTTTGAAACGGAAGCGAAAAAATAGACATCGAAAAACAACTTGAACGTTGACGAGACAACAGATTTCAGTACCACCAATCTACAACAGAGTAAACAAAACCTTGAACTAAGTCTCAAAAACACTAAATTTCGTTTTGGAAGTTTGTGCTGGTCTTAATGAACCAGAAACATCCAATGTTTGAAACGGAAGGAAATAATAGACATCGAAAAACAACATGTCCTGGTTCATCGAAATGCACCCAAATCAAATCTAACCCTAAACATTAATTAACCACTATAGTGTCTGGTCTATCCAATCGAGCTGCTGAATTAGTAGGTGCCCCAATATTTATATGATCTTTGAATTGTAAGCAAAACCACTTCACAGATAATGAAGATCTTGAAGCACTGTTCATAAGACTTCACGGCTAGGTAGATAAGATTTTCAACTAATTGCTAGTTAATTTCGTCTAAATCTTTTCTCGTATGCTTTAGATTCAAGATACAACTTTTTGTATACCTATTTCTTCTTCTTATTTTTTATTTAGTTCGTATAAACATTATTCAGCTATTTCAAACATCAAAAGACACCTCACTAAATTTGACAGCTGTCATAAAAAGGTTATGTCATCGAAATTAACGATGAAAACTATGCACCGTGACATGAATCAATAAAAACGATGGTGAAATTGCATGAATTAGGAATTGCTCCCAAATCCACCCTATTCTCCAGATCTGATTTTTTCTCAGACCTCAAGAGGATGTTAACTGGTCAACGTCGAAACTGATTTTTTTTTCGAAACTTACTATTTAAATTATATAAACGTCGTATCGCCCTTAAAGTCAATAATTCTCGATATTGGAATCAAATTCTATCAAAATTAAAAGTTTTTCTCATATTTTAGGCTAGGAACTATTTAATGACAACCCCCTGTATAATTTTATTTCCACTGCGTCAAACTATAACATTCTCGAAAATTAGCTTGTCGCCGAATTTATAAAAAGCGACTTCGACATCTTATTCTCAGACAAAAACAAAAACCGAATCGATGATTCTTTGTAACAGAAGAAGAAAAAAAAAACGAAGAAGAAACTAAGTCTAGTAGATTAGTCGATGATCTTGATGTGTCTTCTCGTCAGATCGGCGAACGTTCGGTATTCGCATAGCCTGCTTCTTGTTTTCGCTTTTAATTTATATGCCATGTTTACATATGTTGAAATCGAGCGGGCCCATTATAATTGTCGGCAACGTACTGTCAAAGAAGTCGGTGGCGCCATCGATAAAAAAACGGCCGAAACGCGAAATAAAAAAAACAACGGACATCGTTCGTAATCGGTAAACTGTGGACGTCTGGTGTCTTTCCGTCTTCCTTTCGACTTAGAGATGAGGTTGCGAGAATCGTTTTCTTATTCTTTCTTTTAAAATGTTTATTAATAGGATATTCATAAGAGATATATATCGAGAATTCGCTTATAGACCTATGTCTATAGGTATACAGCTCGTCTTCAAAAGCTCTACTGTCTTCTCCGGATTTAGCAACTTGTTTTACAAGAAAAAAATATTTTTATCAACTTAACAAATCGTTTTTTATATACGGTGTGTTTATAAAAGTGAACTTTGTGTTAGCTCCACAATTATATACAGGGTAAATGAAAAATAGTAAACACTACATCTCTCAAAGAAATTGATGTTATGTAACATCTTTAATAATGTTAACAAGGAGTTAATATTTTCTTATCAATGCGATTATAGTCATAATCGAACAAATTACGACGGGGATTTTATATTATACTCTCAACTAGGTAAACTCGACATAATCTACGGGTATCTCTAGGGATTTTTAACTGCAGGGATAATTTGTAGATATTCGTGTTAAAATCATCTGGTTTTGTGCAAAAAGGGTGTTTTATGTTTAATATTTCATCTATTGTTTAGCATCCAGAGACTAAACAGTAGAATCGTGGTGTGCCTGACATAATCTAACTTAACCTAACCTAACTAAATTTTCTTGCGCGCTCGTCGAACGATTTTTCGGATTCAATACAGGTAGTGTGCGCTAGATGTACGAAATGTTTCCTAAATGTGCCTGTTGATTGGAAAAATTAACATCTGAATGTTTAATAGAGTTTAGAACAGATTAGAGCTTTAATTTTGATGACGTTGATTCGGATAAGTCTGAATATAATGAAGAAATCCCAGAAATTCTTAATGACAGCAAGCATACTATTTACATACACTTGTATGCTGATTTGTCGGTTCAACTTTGACACGTCTCGCGCATGACGTCACGCTGGAATCAGATTGTTTATCTTAGGTTGAAGTTGTATGTATATACGGCGTTCATTGGCCAAAAACGACATTACCATTTGGTTTATATATGAAATTCTCAGACGTGGAAAAACATGGAAGGGAAATCTTGCTTGAGCTCACTTTTTTCCAGATTCTTTTTTGAATATTATTGGTAAATACACAAATCAACACTTGAAATTGAAGCATGGATTGGTTTTCTGTATTCAGTAGTTTTTCTAAAATCTAATCGTCTCAATATTGATGAACTTTCAACATTTAAGGTATAACCTAACCTAACCTAAATTTTCTTGACAATATTGATAAAATGTACGCGGTATATGATTCGTTAAGAAATACTCGCAGTTTTTATTTGTTGGTAGCGTCATCAATTTTATTGTCAATGCAAAAACAATTCCACTTGGAATATTCGAAGTTTTTATAGATATTTCAACCAATTTAAGATTAGCTTCGACGTAGGATTACTCAGAATGAGCCAAAAATTATAAACCAACAAATTAGGGACTGGAAGCATGGAGTGTCGCCGTCAGGGGTGAAAAAACGTTTTTCGAAATATCTCGGAAACTATCAATCCTACAAAAAATTTGTTGAGACATATTTTGTAGAAAATAGCCTCGACTACAATTATATTTATGTGATTTTTTGTCATAAATCTAAAATTTGGGAAGTTAAGAGGAAAAAAGTGAAAAAATGTCGAAGAATACCACATCAGCAAAGTCTAGTGGGGAAACGCGCCTATCTCATAGGTAGCGGGGAAAAATCAGTAATAAATAAGTGAAATTGGAGGGATTGAAAAATTTTTTTTGGAAAATAGATAAGTATGTTGTTTTGGCCGGGTTCTCGTGAGCATTGACGAACCCGGTCAACATTAGAACGCTGTAACAACGTTTTAAATGAATGAAATTAAAAAAAAAACAGAAAAAAAATGTTCGTGATGAGATCCTCTAAAAAATTGTTTTAATATAATTTTTTGATAAAATCAATAGAAAAAAAGTTATGACTCAAAAAATAGATTTTTTGATGAAATTTTTTCACTTTTTTGCTTATAACTTTTTAAATTTTGAATTTAGGACAAAAAGTCACATGAATATATTTATAGTTGAGACAAATTTTTTTCTCAAAAAAATCCACCTAAAAATTCATATTATCTACAGATTAGCAGCTGAAACGTTGTAATGAAAAAAAATCGAAAGGAAAACATAGGGTGATTATTCAACGCAAGTTATAAGGTTTTGAAATTGAAATTTTGGAACGGAATTCGAAATTTCAAAGGATACCCACCCCTGTGGAATAAAACTGGAGAAAAAACCTTTTGACTCCGATTTTAACCAAATTTGCACATGGGGTTAAAAGATATGGGGATTTCAAGGGAGTTGAAAAGAGGAAAATTCGGAAAATTTTATTTTCGGGAAAACCACATGTTCGATTTAAAAACTGATAGGTTTTCGACAAATTCATGACGTTTGAATATTTTTCAGGTACTTTTAAAACGAACCCATATTTTCAAGTACTTAAATGAAACGGACTTCAATGTTTAAATTTATTTTATAACAAAATCTCCAACAATTATGCATCTATTAATGTTAAAATTAGTTATAATGAACCGTTAAATCTATTTGAAAGGGAAGCTTCTACAAATACTATAATTAAGACTGAATGGATGTTAATTAAACAATGTTTTAATTAAAGAATCTGACAGGACCCACTATTCGTCCGAAATTAAATTTGATTCCATTAAAATTAATTGAACAAAATACTTGATAACAGGATGGACGATTAAAGCAGCCCAAAATATCAAGTGGACCGGTAGAACTTAATGCTTCATACATTACTTTATATTTGCGTTCGGGTGACGAAATTTGTTTTTTCGGCTTTTAATTCGGTGTTGAAAGTTAGTTTTAATTACAGATCAAACACCAATCGTGACATTTTTTAATAATCTCGATAAATACAAAGAAGGTGGATAACTTTAGACAGCCCAAACAAAGCAGGATTATTAAGAAAAATGTGACAGTCAATTAAGTGAAGAACTGAATTCAAATGTGATCGTACAGATACAAATTTCTTATTTTATCTAATTGTAAATGGAAATAGATCTATCACGTCATTCCTGAATCAAAACCATCATCATTTGAGTGGACTGCAGCCGGTGAACCAGGTCCAAAAGCACAATAATCCACTGGGAAGGTTATGGCTGCAATATTTTGGGATGCCCATGAAATATTGTTCTCCAAAAAGGAGAGACAATCATTAACGAATAATACATAGAGTTGTTAGATAGTTCGAATACGAAAATCAAGAAAAAACAGCCTCATATGTCCATTATATAGTCCAGATCTAGCTTCCAGTGACCACTGGCTAATCTCTGATCTCAAAAAAAGACAAATCCTTCTACAAGCACGGAATCGAGAAGTTAGAATGATTGTAGGAGATTATATCGATGAATAAAATCGATTTTTGACGAAAAATGTTTTTTTTTTAATCAAACAACTTATTGAGTGATGTAAACTTCAACCTTTACCATTTCAATTCTTGTTAAATCATATTTCTTATGAAGTTTTATTGAAAATTAAAAAAAGTATTGTTAAAAAAAAACATTTCTTTTTTCAAGACATCTTTAGTGCCGCTAAAGTCCGTGCAAGATAAGGACCTAATAAAAATAAATGCGGAGTGTATATGATGCGCCGGAGCACTTCACGCCAGTTTGCAGAATATAAGGGAATATCAGTGCTAAAGGGGGCGCCAAGGCGCCATCTGCGACCCGGCTTCCGGCTCTTCTTCCTCTCCGGATATTAACAAAAACGATTCTAAGATTATTTTTTTGCGTTTTTGTTTTCACGAGCTGCTTTTAATTTAGTAATTGATATTCTTAATAAAAAGTGTACGAAAATATTAAATTTCAAGTTTTTTACACTATTTTAGAATAATTTTATGTTTTAAATAAATTATTATTTGATATTTGAACCGCAGAACTTAGTAATATCTAAATCATTCTATGTTTTCAGTTACCTTAATTGATTGTTTCTATGGGGAAATCTCATATATAAGAAAGGAAATATGGGTATGGGGACAAAAAAATTCGTACAGCTTAGCAAGCAGACATTAACTCAACATAGAACTAGCTGACCCGGCGAACTCTGTTCCGCCTTAAAGACAATAAATAAGATAAATAAGCCGATTTTCGAATTTATTAAGTTAATTTTTTTATTATGTCCGCGCCTAGCTCCTCTCCAACTCAACCGATTTAAGTATTCAAACTCAAAAGAAAGAAGGTGTTTCAGCGGGTGTTCTTAAACCAAAACGAACTCTGTAGCTATATTAGAACCTGAGATATAGATCTTTGAATGTAGAAAAATTGCCAAAAACCTACAAAAATCCATAACTCCACATTGAATGTCTGCGCCTAGCTCCTCTCCAACTCAACCGATTTAAGTGTTCAAGTTCAAAAGAAAGAAGGTGTTTCAGCGGGTGTTCTTAAACCAAAACGAACTCTGTAGCTTTATTAGAACCTGAGATATAGATCTTTGAATGTAGAAAAATTGCCAAAAACCTACAAAAATCCATAACTCCACATTGAATGTCCACGCCTAGCTCCTCTCCAACTCAACCGATTTAAGTGTTCAAAAATTCAAAAGAAAGAAAGTGTTTCAGCGGGTGTTCTTAAACCAAAACGAACTCTGTAGCTTTATTAGAACTTGAGATATAGATTTTTGAATGTAGAAAAATTGCCAAAAACCTACAAAAATCCATAGCTCCACATTGAATGTCCGCGCCTAGCTCCTCTCCAACTCAACCGATTTAAGTGTTCAAACTCAAAAGAAAGAAGGTTTTACAGCGAGTGTTCTCAAACCAAAACGAAGTCTGTATCTTGAATAGAACCTGAGATATTGAGGATAGAACGTGTGTATGTGAAAAACTCCCAAAGTAATGTACTGGGGGAAATCGCATTTGAGTATAACTTGAGAATGGTGAAAATTAGATGAAATCCGATGGTTGATGGCTGATCTGTGCATCAATACCTTTCATTAAAAAAAAAATTAAGCAAATCGGTTGGGTAGAACGCCTGAACGGACTCGGAATGGAAATCATCAATTTTTTTAATATATAAGATAATAAGTTTTATAATCAAAATCAAAAATGAAGAAGACGTTTACCATTAATAATTTGTAAGAACTAAAAAGCAAGGAAATAAAAAAAAAGAACAAAATAAAAAAACCAGTTATTGCGTATGCCATAGAAAAAACTGCCATAAACAGAAAGGCAGAAAAAGATCTGAAGATAATCGAGAGAAAAATACTGTGAGGTATATTCGGAGCGAATATTGTGGAAGATGGAGAGAGAAGATTGAAAAATTGAAAAGATATAGAAATAGAACTGATAAGAGGAAAGGACAAAGATTAAATTGGCAGGACACACCATGAGATCTACGGAAATGGTGCGGAAGATAACTAGATGGATACTTCTATGACCAGAGGCAGAGAAATACCTGGAGAGAAAGCTGACAAACGAAGCCAGAACCAACAAGAAATGGTAACAAAAATATCAAGGGAAGTGGGATCAGACATGAGAGTAAAAAAAAATACCAAAGAAAAGAAAGAAGCTTTGGTTGTAACAAGTTTTCGGTAAACTAGGAGTTAGTTTGCGAAAATTGGGCAGTAAATTTGCACAATTGAATTTTCCGTTCATTGAGAAGTCTAGGAGAGTTTCTAATGTTTTTCAACTGATACCAATTGAACGTTTTTGTCGAAACTTGAAACGAAACGTATATTCTGAAGGTTAGAACGCAGCTACACATGAATCTCTAGCAAATTTCGGCGATTACCAGATTCAATATTTTATAATTTGATGCAGCATTTGAAAAGAAAAATTAGGAACAGTGCTGATGCAGTTAGATGAATTTTGTGTTATTATAGTTGAACAACCACACTTGATTGGTATAAATAACCAAAATGAGAATTATGTAAATTCCCTTCCAATATATCTTCTTCTTCTTTAAACGAGATGCTCAATTTGACATCACACCAGATTGATTTCAGAAGTACTTGGCCCAACAAAGAAAACACAAAACTTTTGGAAAAATCTCCTTTTAGCTCCATACACTTTTCCCAGCGATGTTCCTCAAGATCCTCAACATAGACATCAACTGTCGATATCACCTCTTCATTATTGGGAAATCTTTGATCGCCAAGCCATTTTTTTTAGGTTTGGAAACAGAAAATAATCCGAGAGCGGCAACTTTCCTGATAGGACTTTGAATAGTTTCCATTTTTGCATTTTTTCTTTGTAGTTTTTTCTTTCAAGATCAAATTCTCTTCTTCATTTTTTGTTTTATCTCCGGAGGTACTAGGGTCATTATTTTCCCTATTTTCGTTTCTTTTGTTAGGTCATTTTAGTAATTTTCTTCGTTTTTGTAGCATTTAACTGTTCTTTTTGGCTCAAATAAGCTGAACAATTTTTTTTAGAGGTTTTTTCTCATTTTTTCTCTTTATTAATAGTCTCCATTAAGCTGTTATCGAGAAGCAACGAATTTGTAGTATAAATTCATGAAAAAGTAATTGGAAAAATTAATCACCATCATGTTCAAGAAACGTTTATATTAATTTAATTTAGAATTTACCTCTTTTATAAATATGTACCCACATAACAGGTTAGTTGTAACATTGTTACATTGTAACATCAATATCCTTTTTTCAATAAATTCTGCAATAATTAGCAAAAGAAGTTTCTCCATTTATGAATTATGAACATTTATTGGTGTACTGCATAATTAAGTTCAATTTCAATTTCAGTTTATTTCAAACCAAATCAATAAATTGATTTATTAGAATCTATTTTATCATATTTCAAACATTTTCGTGCATATTTCGATTAAATTACCCGATTATAATTGCGCATATTCCATAAACATAACTGTCATCACGTCTAGTTCGATTCAACTATTCGATTCCACTATAATCACAGTGTTCCCAACTTACGGATTTTTCCCCCAAATTTAGGGGAAAAAATGTGGGACGGGATGTTTATAGGGGTGTTATATGTCTAGGGATTGTTATAACTAAATTATGTTATAGAATATCGATTAAAATGTTTCAAAATATGTCAATAAGTATAATTTGTGACTTGAAGTTTTCGTTAATTTATGAATAAAGAATTTAAAAAAAAAATGACGTTGCTGAATGAAATTATTTATTGATTGATTGAAATTTATTATCGATTTAATGATATTTGTAATAATAGGTGGATTTTAGTGGTTTTAATTTGTGCTTTAGGGAGATAAATGTTCGAGAGTTGGTAACACTGGATAACCATGTAAACAATGATATACTTTGAACCTTAAACGAAACGACATCGGGTCTATACATGAGAAATAAACGTCATATGTTAGATAAGACACTAAATATTATAAATAACTATAATTAACTATACTTTGTATGTTGTTCTCACCGACAATAATTTGAATTTTGAGAAAAAAAATGTTTTTTAATCACGATATCATATATTACATACAGAAGTAATTAGGATGTACGGAGGTATGTTCGCGAAAAAAATTTCTCAGCCTTGATTGTTCTTTATTGTACCTTTGTACCAAATAATCTGTCCAAAGACTGTTATTACCTACATAGGTACTTCGTATGGTACTTTCAGATGTTGTATAACGTGTAATTAAAGTCATATGTTTATTAATATAGTTAGTACTCAACAAAGACACGTATTTAACGATTTTTGTATGAGTTATTTGTTTCGTTTCGGAAAAAATATTATTCTTTCATCCACTATGAAAGATATAATTTATAGACAATGATTTCTTTTTAATTCTTATTAAATTGTAGGAGGCATATGATTGTATTGTTCAATTTTTCGTTGGTTAGAGAAATATTAAGCTCTAAACCAGAACATCTAAGATATTCCTTACAAAAGAAGAAGTTGTTAGCGCCTTGTCCACAAACTAAACTTCGGCGACTACTTCAATCTTGAAAGCATTGATTCTTAAGGCAGTTGGTTTTATTTAAGATCGAAAATAAGAAACTAATACAAGAATCAATTGTGAAGGAAGCTATGGATGCGTACGAAATTGATAAATTATAAAAAGCATCAATGGAAAGTGTATATTACACTCAAAATAATCCGTTTGCTGTTAGTGGTTCTATTGAATGGTTTGGTGGTCGTTTTCTGTCCCTGAGAACACACGACATTTTGTAAATATGAAAAGTTTTTGGAAAATCTAAGAAGGGGTAATATTACGACTGATGACTTCAGAATGTTTTTCCTCATAACACTATGATTGATCAACATTTTCATTTAGGTTAAGATACCATTAAACAACGTCATTTGTGATTTTGGAATAAAAATAAATTAGGGGATGATTATTAGTCTATAATGAGAGAGAATTGTCATAAAATTATCACTGACTGGGCTTTCAGGAATCATCAAACCAAAAATTATGGTTTGGATGAGATTTTCTACTTGCGGGTTGATATTTTCTAAAGGTGTTTTTCGATTTGGGTTATGTTCACCCTTAAGTTCATTATCTTGGTACTAATGATTAATTTTTTTTTGATTAAGACTTATTCATCGAAATATTGAAGTTCAGAAAGTGATTGCAGATTGATTCCACTTCTGAATTGTTAGTTTAAAGATTCTTTAGACTGACTGTCCAAATTCAAATCCTATTGAACATGTACGACGATATTTACAAAAAGGCGAAACCCACAGATTTGATTCCAGCGAACATTCAGGAACTCCAAGTGATCTTAATGATTTATTGAGAAAATTTTCATTAAAATTACTTGAAAATATATCGATAGTTTCTTTTCTGAAGATGTTTTTTATTGTGTTCACCCTCAAGTTCTTCGTCTTGGTATTAATGGTCAAATTTTCATGATTAAGACATATTCATAGAAAGTTTTAAATTTGAAAGATTATTGCAGACTGATTCCACTTTTGAATTGTTAGTTTCAATATTCTATGCAGTCTTTTATTTATTTATACGAACTCTTAAACTCATTTTCATGAATTTATTCCTGCAAATGTATGAATGACAACATCGAATATTTCCCTCCATCTATTGACAAATGACAAGTGACGTCCATGTTGAAGATTATATCTACAATCGAACAGGCCTATAAACTGAAATTTTCTTTTTTCTTTAACAATTTATCACTTCAACCTTGTAATGATCTGAAATTAAGTCCCTCATTCGATGTTTTTTTTGACTCGAATAGTTGTTTAGTGTCCCGAGGCACTGCAACGTTTATAATAAAGAATTTCGCAAATTTGAATCGTAGAAATTGTCTGAAGTTCAAAGGGTGATTACAGATTGGTACCACTCTTGAATTGTTAGTTTAAATGTTCTCTGCTGTCTTTTACTCAATTGAATAAACTCTTACACTCATTTTCATGAATTTATTCCTGCAAATGTATGAATGACAACATCGAATATTTCCCTCCATCTATTGACAAATGACAAGTGACGTCCATGTTGAAGATTATATCTACAATCGAACAGGCCTATAAACTGAAATTTTCTTTTTTCTTTAACAATTTATCACTTCAACCTTGTAATGATCTGAAATTAAGTCCCTCATTCGATGTTTTTTTTGACTCGAATAGTTGTTTAGTGTCCCGAGGCACTGCAACGTTTATAATAAAGAATTTCACAAATTTGAATCGTAGAAATTGTCTGAAGTTCAAAGGGTGATTACAGATTGGTACCACTCTTGAATTGTTAGTTTAAATGTTCTCTGCAGTCTTTTATTCAATTGAATAAACTCTTAAACTCATTTTCATGAGTTTATTCCAACGAATATATAAATGACAACAACGAATATTTCCCTCCATCTATTGACAAATGACAAGTGACGTCCATGTTGAAGATTATATCTACAATCGAACAGGCCTATAAACTGAAATTTTCTTTTTTCTTTAACAATTTATCACTTCAACCTTGTAATGATCTGAAATTAAGTCCCTCATTCGATGTTTTTTTTGACTCGAATAGTTGTTTAGTGTCCCGAGGCACTGCAACGTTTATAATAAAGAATTTCGCAAATTTGAATCGTAGAAATTGTCTGAAGTTCAAAGGGTGATTACAGATTGGTACCACTCTTGAATTGTTAGTTTAAATGTTCTCTGCAGTCTTTTATTCAATTGAATAAACTCTTAAACTCATTTTCATGAGTTTATTCCAACGAATATATAAATGACAACAACGAATATTTCCCTCCATCTATTGACAAATGACAAGTGACGTCCATGTTGAAGATTATATCTACAATCGAACAGGCCTATAAACTGAAATTTTCTTTTTTCTTTAACAATTTATCACTTCAACCTTGTAATGATCTGAAATTAAGTCCCTCATTCGATGTTTTTTTTGACTCGAATAGTTGTTTAGTGTCCCGAGGCACTGCAACGTTTATAATAAAGAATTTCGCAAATTTGAATCGTAGAAATTGTCTGAAGTTCAAAGGGTGATTACAGATTGATTCCACTTCTGAATTGTTAGTTTAAATGTTTTCTGCTGTCTTTTATTCAATTGAATAAACTCTTAAACTCATTTTCATGAGTTTATTCCAACGAATATATAAATGACAACAACGAATATTTCCCTCCATCTATTGACAAATGACAAGTGACGTCCATGTTGAAGATTATATCTACAATCGAACAGGCCTATAAACTGAAATTTTCTTTTTTCTTTAAAAATTTATCACTTCAACCTTGTAATGATCTGAAATTAAGTCCCTCATTCGATGTTTTTTTTTGACTCGAATAGTTGTTTAGTGTCCCGAGGCACTGCAACGTTTATAATAAAGAATTTCGCAAATTTGAATCGTAGAAATTTTCTGAAGCAAAAACTAGAACCTCTCGGGACTAACAATTAATCCCATCCTTTCATAAAACAAGCTTATTTCAGCAAATTTGTTCGAAATAGTAAACACATTGCCCAACGACCGAAGAATAATGACAGAAACGGTAGGAAGAGGATTCAAAAAAATAATTGTCCCTCGTTAGAAAATACAACAATAGATCTATGAAAGCTTTCTATTCAGGTCGAGTTTTGAAAATTTGGATTTAACATTTCATTTAGTTGCGTTAAGAGGTCTCCTTTTTTTTTAGTCGGCCCGACAAATCTACCTATTCTTGGCTACGTAATCGACTGTTATGTCCCTTTTGTATTGCCCGCAGAAGAAAAAAAAACGTTTAACGATTCAACAAACATTTTATATTCTTATTATTAGATTTGTCAAAATTTTTAGCGGTCATTATCTCTATATACTTCTTGACTTAAAGACATAAACTTTTTCTTCGTCATAACTCCCAAAAATAATTATTCACGTGGTAAGTAATATCCTACAGCTGTAATCACGTATCATCTACCTTCATTTCCACAAATTCTGATGTGTTAACATCCCTCAATAACCTCTGTAATCTCACCAGATCACAAACCCTACCAAATAGTCACTTCCAGTAGTTTCATTGACTTCCAAACAATCAATCACTCGATCTAAGTACCAGATTTGATGCAGAAAGCTGTAGATCCTACAAAAAATGAAAAATAAATAACATAAAAGTTGAAACAAATAAAAATAAATCCTCAAGTACCTACTATTCTTTTTCTAACCCAAAGAAGATATTGTCTTACTTAAAAATGGTAAAGCACCAGATCAATTGGTGCTTTATAACCTAGTTTTGAAAATATGGAAAGAAGGAACACTACCAGACAGACTGTTATAAGATAAAATCCCTCCAAACAAAATTAGAGCAATGGGAATGTGGAAAACACCTGCCTGAAGCTGCTAATAGATATTTCCTCAAGACAACAGATAAATACAACGAAGCAGACAGTTTCGCGTGTAGACTTACCACCTTTCTAGGTGGAAGCAGGGGATCCATGGTATTAAACTGCCGATGAAGCAACAAACACGTTTGATTTTAATAACGAACTGAAGAAAGGCGATTCAATATGGTAATCAAAATGGCGTGCTGACATTTCTAAAGCGAATAACTAAGCTCAAATAGTAAGGTTTGCAGATGACTTGGACCTTAACATTGAGGCTGCTGGAGCTCTTACTAACCTTGAATCTTCCAAAACAAGAATAATTAATTATTGGTAAATAATAACT
This sequence comes from Diorhabda carinulata, assembly GCF_026250575.1. NCBI lineage: Eukaryota > Metazoa > Arthropoda > Insecta > Coleoptera > Chrysomelidae > Diorhabda > Diorhabda carinulata. The sequence continues at coordinate 12,052,363 of NC_079472.1, read as the reverse complement.
TCCAATCAAGAAGTAGAGACAGTAGATAGTTGTGATTATTTCTTCGAGTTTATAGACATTGGAAAGCAAAGGTTAACAAGTAGATTTGACACCAAGAAAAAGAAGAAGTGAGTTACTACTCTATCGTGAAAAGTATTAATGTTTTCGACAGGAGTTTCGACATCTTACTTACAAATTGTTGACGTTGCTCTACAATTTTATTGATTGTGGAAGGATAAACTCCAATTTTCGAACTACGTTAACATATTCATAGTATAAAGTTCCAAAAATAACCAATAAAATATTTTGATTTATAGGAAAATATGGAGTAGTTTACTATAGAATTGTCTTTCTATCGCTTAAGCAATTAACTGAGACATAATTCCATATAATTAAAATCAATTAGTACCCCATGTTAAACCCAGATTAGCATCTTTCCTCTCTTCCTACACAAACGAAACTTGTAACTATTAATATTTACTTTGGATTCACATGTTGCAAATTATGATTTTTCTTGCTTTAAAACCAGTGGGGACTCGTTATGATTTAATGTGCTATCGGCACATTATAATTCGTTGTAGAATAGTTGATAAAATCATTTATTCAACTCCATTCAATAATACAGATACAAAACTTTATTCAATCTTCATTCAAAAGTGTAAATATTCATCAACTGTCATTGGATGACTTTGAAACAAAAGTATGTAATACAACTGCAGGAAATTGAAACATAAATCCGTGAGAGAGGATCTACATTTTCCTGCTGTTGCAATAGAAGATACCTGGTGCTATAAGATACTCAGCGAATGTGGATAGAAGCTTCGACTTCTACGTAGCGTCTTCAGGTACCTATCGGAGCATCAATGCCACGATTATTGTCTTCAAAACAGTGTTATTATATCTTCTTCTTGTTGTGGCACTAGAAGATGCACAGAGCTATAGCTGATCTATCAATACCCCACCTTTTGAAAGATTCAGGTAATGGAATGGCCCTAGCGATTGGAAAGCGTGGTAGCCGCGTATAAGAACTGATTTATCTGTTATTGTATGACTTTGAAGCAAAATTATATAATAAAACTGCAGGAAATTGGAACATAAATCCATGATAAAGGATCTACATTTTCCTGCTGTTGCAATAGAAGATACCTGGTGCTATAAGATACTCAACGAATGTGGATAGAAGCTTCGACTTCTACGTAGCGTCTTCAGGTACCTATCGGAGCATCAATGCCACGATTATTGTCTTCAAAACAGTGTTATTAGATCTTCTTCTTGTTGTGGCACTAGAAGATGCTCAGAGCTATAGCTGATCTATCAATACCCCTTCTTTTGAAAGATTCAGGTTATCGAATGGCCCTAGCGATTGGAAAGCGTGGTAGCCGCGTAGAAGAACTGATTTATCTGTTATTGTATGACTTTGAAGCAAAATTATATAATAAAACTGCAGGAAATTGGAACATGAATCCATGATAAAGGATCTACATTTTCCTGCTGTTGCAATAGAAGATACCTGGTGCTATAAGATACTCAACGAATGTGGATAGAAGCTTCGACTTCTACGTAGCGTCTTCAGGTACCTATCGGAGCATCAATGCCACGATTATTGTCTTCAAAACAGTGTTATTAGATCTTCTTCTTGTTGTGGCACTAGAAGATGCTCAGAGCTATAGCTGATCTATCAATACCCCTTCTTTTGAAAGATTCAGGTTATCGAATGGCCCTAGCGATTGGAAAGCGTGGTAGCCGCGTAGAAGAACTGATTTATCTGTTATTGTATGACTTTGAAGCAAAATTATATAATAAAACTGCAGGAAATTGGAACATAAATCCATGATAAAGGATTTACAATTTCCTGCTGTTGAAATAAAAGATACTCAGTGCTATACGAGTGGTGATTCTCCACTTCAAATTTCCTCAGATGTTAAGCTTGGGAGTTTCTTAGTCTCTAGTACTTCAAGAGAATGTGGATAGAAGTTTCGGCTTCTACGTAGCGTCTTCAGGTATCTAATAGAGTATCAACGCCAAAAATATTGATATTTCCAAATTATTTTCAAGTTTTTCTTTGGCTATAGTGTCCAAATTAAGTACTGAGAAGTGTTTATCTGTCCTTACATTAGTCCTTACTGTTCACTGTTCCATTTTTCTCTAGTGGGAATTCCCAAACAACCTTGGATCTTATAAAATCGGAGCTTAGAGCTCTAATAAGTACTTCAATGTAGAATTGAAGATAATATTCAATTGTTTATATTTCTCGAAAACAGCTTGTTACTTATTTATATATTCTGATGATTCTAGCAAGGATAATAATGAAGATTTATGAAATTACCATTTCTGGTTCAGTTTTTTTGAACTATATAAAATTTAAAATGGATTCGATGTGATCTAATTTACTCACTAAGTATTTAAAGTTGTATTATGGGGTCAAATATTGATTTAAAAACATTTTTTCGTTGAATATATGCAGTATTTTTTTTGTATGTGTTTTTCAATAGATGTTTTGTACATTTCTAAAGCGAATTACTAAACTCAAATAGTAAGATTTGCAGATGACTTTGACATTAACATTGAGGCTGGTGGAGCTCTTACTAACCTTCAATCTTCCCAAACAAGAATGATTAATTATTGGTCAATAATAACTTTCAATCAACAAGTAAAGACAGTAGATAGTTGTGGTTATGTCTTCGAGTTTATAGACATTGGAAAGCAAAGTTTAAAAAGTAGATTTGGCACCAAGAAAAAGAAGAAGTGAGTTACTACTCTATCGTGAAAAGTATTAATGTTTTCGACAGGAGTTTTTACATCTTCTACAAATTGTTGACATTGATTCACAATTTTATCGATTGTGGATGATGATTCTAGCAAGGATAATAATGAAGATTTATGAAATTATCATTTTTGATTCAGCTTTTTTGAAGTATATAAAATTTAAAATGGATTCGATGTGATCTAATTCATTTACTAAGTATTTAAAGTTGTATTATCAAATATTGATTGAAAAAAACGTTTTTTTCGTCGAATATTTGTAGTACGTTTCGTTGTATTTTGTGTTATTCGATAGATGTTATGTATTCCCCTTTAAGACGTTCGTGGCGCTGCGTTGTTAAATTTAGAGATACCAAAAAGGCGGTGGTGGCGTCTAAACGGTTCGCAATCAACTGAACCATGTAACTTTCCTTGTCGCCGGTGTCTTTGACACGACCGAAATATGTCTCTCCGCATCTTTTTGAATCAACCGAACCAAAACAGTGGCCCTCAAGAAAACAACTTCGTTTTTTTTTAGTTATATCTTCACAATTCGAATCCCAGGAAACTTACCCTCATTATTTCTATATAAAATTGATTAATTAATTGGTGTTTAAAAAAAAACGTTTTTTGTTTAAATACTTTGGAAATTTACCGATTTGACATCATCTTTAGGTTGATTTGAGTGATATTTTTCAAACAATTCTTTTATCCATAACATTTTGATGTATTATTCCAATTAATTTCGATTTCTTTAGAATCGATTTTATACCGAATGGTATAAAATCAGTTGAAAGCACCCTACAGAAAGAACAAACAACTATCTACACTCGAAATATGCAAAAGGTTTTAAATAAACGTTTACGTGCTTTTACGTTTGCATCTCGGTTTAGAGATACGGACATTAAAAGGCTAAATCAAAGGACACACCTACGAACATTCGTTCAAATAAGTACTAATAGATAAACTCGCATGTAAGAGTTTCTTGTGAATCTAGTTTACAGATAAGACACGTTATTTTCGTAAGGAGAATACCGGCCCTTTACAAAGTTGAAAAATTCGAAAATACCATTTATTCATATATGAAAATGTCACTAAATTATTTTCTGTTTGTAGTTTCTTCAATATCTGAAGTAAAAGAGTTCTACAACTAGAGTTTCGCTCTATGGAGATGATCTACAATATCATCATTAACCAACGAGATCTTATCTCGCAAGTAATCAATCATTAGATGCTTTCGCTCCCATTTGGGCCAAGGAGAAGAGGCCGAAAAAGAATTGGAGAAACGAAATAGAACAGGACATAATATAGCACTTAATATAGAGGACTGGAGGGCAAAGTTCCGGAACCAAAAGAAATGGAAAATGATGATAAAAAAAGCCAAGATAAACAATTAACTATGAAGAAAACAAAAATGGAAAATGAGAAGTAATTCACCTCAAAAAAAGGATTTTGAAACTCTAATAACTATAATATTAATCCAATGGATTGGAAGGATGGATATTGATCAATAAAATTAATAAGATTTCACAAATTGTTTAGAATTTTATAATAAAATCGTAATTTTGGTTGAGTCTGTAGCTGAATATGGTTTTAAATATAAAATAGCTTCAATAGCTCCTGAACGCGTTTTACAATCAAAAAATGATCAAAAAAATGACGCAATGGATCCCATTGAGGCCAAGGTGAAGATACAAGCCGAAAAAGACTTGGAAAAACGGAATAGAGCAAAAGAAAAGAGCACTTAATATAGAGAACTGAAGGGCAAAATCCCTGAACCGAAATGAACAGAAAATAACAATAAAAAAAAGCCAAGACAAAAGATGAACTATAAAGAAAACAAAAATAGAAAAAAGGGAGTAATCCACTTCAAAAAAGGATTTTGAAACGCTAAAAACTATAGTCTTAAACCAAAGGATTGGAAGGCTTGAAGTTGATGAATAAAATTTGGTTATTTTATTTGAGTCTGAAGCTATATATGATTTTAAATGTAAAATAGCTTTGATAGATCGCGAGTGCGGCTTACCATCTTATGGTTCTAAGATGTTTAGTGTGTAGCAAAGCATGTGGAGTGCAACACGAAGTAATCTAGAAGAAATTGAGCAATCAGTAAATCCTTGACTACGATCAACATCAACCTAATTAAAAATATTGTGTTTACGCTTGGACGATAAGAATTTAATCAATAATATGAAATGAGTTTCCAACATGTCAGTTGCTGCACGTGGTCGCCTCTAAACATTCATTCGATTCTCTAGATTGCTTTGTGTTTACTGTGAAGTACGATAAATAAAACACTTTTCAGAACGTCTGAAATTTCATCGTCGTAGCTAAATAATTCACCACTTTAGCTATTCGAACAAAAAATAATCGGATGGGGCAAAATCAGGACTATAAGTAACCGCATTCTTTGGAAAGCGAAGCCTTGTGAACTCGAGCATCTATACGGAGCAAGCGCACACCTCTGCTGATTTTGTAACTGTCTCAGTAAATCAGAGTAACTGCGTTGAAAATTCGAGCACTAATTCTGTAATATCTAAATGATCAAGTAGGATCATTAGAACAATTGTCTTCGAAATGCTGCAGTTTGTTTTTTGTTTTTAGGCGTCATTTACCAACAATTTCTTTTATTAATTTAACGTTTTCTGGAATAATTACCATCATAGAACCTCCCGCACGTGGTTCATCTTCTAATGATTCTCGTTTCCGTTTCTAATTGTTGAAAATGATGGACACAAGTCACCATTCTGTTTTGGATTTGTTTTGGTCTTAAGTAGCAAGTTAAAACTTGTGTAAAGTTAATTGAGGCTAACAGATTACACTGAGGAGACAAAATAAATAATAGAGAATTATAAACATTTTATTTATTGAACAATATAATGTATTTATTGATATCTGCAAAGTCAATATTAATTTATTAATTCATCGCAAAATCATCGAAGTGAAACTGTCAACTGTCAAGTGGCTATAGTCACTCCAGAGCGTCCCGAAAGTGTTTTGCAGTACGAAACTGTCACTTTCACTACATGGAACACTCAAAACGCAACTTTCGGTATGTAAATGAATACAGAACGAACAACTTTCAGATGGCGTCGTCTAAAAAATACTTTCACCGAAACTTGTGATATTTATCTCTAAATTTATTCGTAATCTAATCATCAATCGAACTAAACATTTTTAGTCAATGGAAGTGTATAAATAAATGTCATACTATTTGCTCTACTAGTTCTGCTCTAGTAAATTATACACCGATACCGCAAAATACGTGAAAAATAATTATTATTTTTCTGTTGTCATGGTAGACAAACAACAAACCGTCACACATATGCGATTGACGTTTAAGACGGATATCTTTTGTTATTACGACGTAATTACAACTAATTTTTGAGGTTATGTTTAATGTACACACTGGGAACAACTGAATTCCTCTCCGGTGAAGGGCCATGCGTGCGTGACTTAATCGAGAAGACTATTATTTGACATGTGTTTTGTTCGTTGTTCGTTTACCTATTTTTAATAATAGATTATTGCTCGTCGGTTTATGTCGAGTGTAATTTAACACTCTGTATTCCATATTTTTATATATGACCATACAAAAAACATTTAAGAATATTCATATACATAATAAAAGTTATTCTATCTTATTGAAATGATGGGAAAAACTTGTTTGGCAGAAAATTTATTTTCCAGCATGTCAACGATCCTAAGCATTCCTCAACTTCGAGGATCCTAATAATTCGTCAGCCTCGAGGATCATAAGCATTCCTCAGCTTCGAGGATTCTAATCATTCCTTAGCTTCGAGGATTCTAATCATTCCTCAGCTTCGAGGATCCTAATCTTTCCTCAGCCTCGAGGATTCTAATCGTTCCTCATCTTCGAGGATCATAAGCATTCCTCAGCTTCGAGGATCCTAATCTTTCCTCAGCCTCGAGGATCCTAATCATTCCTCAGCCTCGAGGATCATAATTATTCCTCAGCTTCGAGGATCCTAATCATTCCTCAGCTTCGAGGATCATAAGCATTCCTCAACTTCGAGGATCCTAATCATTCATCAGCTTTGAGGATCCTAATCATTCCTCAGCCTCGAGGATCCTAATCGTTCCTCATCTTCGAAGATCCTAAGCATTCCTGAGCTTCGAGGATCCTTAGCATTCCTCAGCTTCAAGGATCCTAAGCATTCCTCAACTTCGAGGATCCTAATAATTCGTCAGCCTCGAGGATCATAAGCATTCCTCAGCTTCGAGGATTCTAATCATTCCTTAGCTTCGAGGATTCTAATCATTCCTCAGCTTCGAGGATCCTAATCTTTCCTCAGCCTCGAGGATTCTAATCGTTCCTCATCTTCGAGGATCATAAGCATTCCTCAGCTTCGAGGATCCTAATCTTTCCTCAGCCTCGAGGATCCTAATCATTCCTCAGCCTCGAGGATCATAATTATTCCTCAGCTTCGAGGATCCTAATCATTCCTCAGCTTCGAGGATCATAAGCATTCCTCAACTTCGAGGATCCTAATCATTCATCAGCTTTGAGGATCCTAATCATTCCTCAGCCTCGAGGATCCTAATCGTTCCTCATCTTCGAGGATCCTAAGCATTCCTGAGCTTCGAGGATCCTTAGCATTCCTCAGCTTCAAGGATCCTTAGCATTCCTCAGCTTCAAGGATCCTAATCATTCCTCGAAGCTGAAGAATGCTTAGGATCAATGTCACTAAGCATTGCTCAAAGCTAAGGAATTCTTAATTCTCAGTGTTATTGTTAACTGTCTGCTTTCTTCACGATAAAGAGTTGTGGTTACCCAAAAGGAGGAGAAGGCTTGACATGTTGAATGGAATGATCTAAAAATTTTCAAAATGCTAGTTTTGTCATCCATTTTTATTCTAAGAAACACAAACTGAATTTCCAGTAACAAATTTCTGAACGGTCGTTACAGAAAACTAAGATTTTGTTGTTCGGAGGTTTATCATCCAAATACCACGGACATTATCCAAAACTACATGAATTTATCTTTATTTTTCATGTAGAAATTATCTCGAAAAATTAAGGGGACAAAAAATGAGAGCAATTACTTAAAATTATTTAATAAACCAGTTCTACGATGATGTTTCCGGAAAAATTTGATTGGAAAATAAACTGGAAGTCTTAAGAAACACTATTTACGTTAATGTTTGTCTCTATGATGATTTTTCTCAAAGTTATGAAGCTTTTTTTCCCCTACTGCAGGATTAAGAAGGCCGTTTTCCGATATTCTTTTTCCATATGAATTTTTTTTGCCTTCGTCTCCTGTACTAATTCCCGTTTCAAGACGCTTCCACCGATTTAATTTATTCGGTACGAATCGTGAAAATCGTGAAACGCGCATTTCGAGTTAAGGCGGCTGCGGTCGCTGTAACGAGATATCGGGGTGGTCCAGCCTTCAACTGTCTACTGAGTGGCTGATGCCGCCGCGCACATTTTTCGCTGGTTTTACTAGTGCCTAAGACACTGTATTTTTTTTGTTATCTAGGGTAGGTGTGCGATTATAAGGGTTGTTATGGTCCGTTACGTGTTTGAGTTGAAATTTAGTCAAGTGGAAGATATAGAAAGACAGCTACTGTTCATCTCAAATAGGGTTTTAGAAAAAAAATTACAGAAATCTGTTGCGAAATTTGATATACAGTGTCGTTTGTTTATTTATATGAGATATATATGCATAAAATTTGATGGTGAAGTAATGGTTTGGAAAGAATTGGAGGTTCATTATCATCCCTTAAGACTTGTCAAGAACTATGAATTGAAATAAGAATGGAATTTTACGATGTTATAGGTAAAAATAACTTAGAAGCAACATCTAAGCTGAAATGTTAATTCTAACGAAATTATGTCAATAAATTTTTGTCTCATTTTGAAAATTCCTAAATACCTGATTTTTCTAAAATAGATTTTGTTACAAATTAGGCTATAATCAACGTTGCTTCATCTACTTGTATGTAAATTGAAACGAAGTCTTTGTCAGCTAGATTATGAGTGTTCTCGTTGTGGGATTGTGGCAAAATTGGGAATTGCAATGTGTTAAATCTTGTTAAAAAACATCAAAATAATCAACTTCAAAATTCGATATTCAAATTGAAGTTTGATGGAAATACCGAGCGTATTGATTCTCAAAATTTCTACATTGTAATAGAAATCATCTTCTGGTATATCCTATCGCCATTTTCATTTTGATTTTGGACCTTTATTTTGAATTTTTAACAACCAATTGACCATAAGTTCTTGAGTTGGTTTGGAAGTATCTAATATTTGTATGTAAATTGAAACGAAGTCTTTCCCAACTAAATTATGAGTGTTCTCGTTGTGGGATTGTGGCAAAATTAAACACCAAAATGTACTAACACTAATATATTTCCGATCTTTCGAATATTTATGTATCCATCGTCTGGGAATTGCGGTGTGACAAATTTTGTAATGTATTTCACAAAAAAACATTAAATTAAGTAATTTTAAAATTCGATATTCAAATTGACATTTAATGGAAAGATTGAGCGTATTGATTCTCAAAATTTCTACATTGTAATAGGAATCATCTTCTGGTATATCCTATCGCCATTTTCATTTTGATTTTGGACCTTTATTTTGAATGTTGATTAACCAATTTACCATAAGTTCTTGAGTTGGTTTGGAAGTACCTAATATTTGTATGTAAATTGAAACGAAGTCTTTCCCAACTAAATTATGAGTGTTCTCGTTGTGGGATTGTGGCAAAATTAGACACCAAAGTGAACTAACTTCGATATGTTTTCCGAGCTTTCGAATACTTATGTATCCATCGTCTGGGAATTGCGGTATGACAAATTTTGCAATATATTATGGCTTTCCAGCTAGATTATGAGTGTTCTCGTTGTGGGATTGTGGCAAAATTGGGAATTGCGGTGTGTTAAATCTTGTTAAAAAACATCAAAATAATCAACTTCAAAATTCGATATTCAAATTAAAGTTTGATGGAAATACCGAGCGTATTGATTCTCAAAATTTCTACATTGTAATAGAAATCATCTTCTGGTATATCCTATCGCCATTTTCATTTTGATTTTGGACCTTTATTTTGAATTTTGATTAACCAATTGACCATAAGTTCTTGAGTTGGTTTGGAAGTACCTAATATTTGTATGTAAATTGAAACGAAGTCTTTCCCAACTAAATTATGAGTGTTCTCGTTGTGGGATTGTGGCAAAACTAAACACCAAAATGTACTAACACTAATATATTTCCGATCTTTCGAATACTTATGTATCCATCGTCTGGGAATTGCGGTATGACAAATTTTGCAATATATTATGGTTTTCCAGCTAGATTATGAGTGTTCTCGTTTTGGAATTGTGGCAAAATTGAACACCAAAGTGTACTAACACTAATATATTTCCGATCTTTCGAATACTTATGTATCCATCGTCTGGGAATTGCGGTATGACAAATTTTGCAATATATTATGGTTTTCCAGCTAGATTATGAGTGTTCTCGTTTTGGAATTGTGGCAAAATTGAACACCAAAGTGTACTAACACTAATATATTTCCAAGTTTTCCAATAATTATGTATCCACCTCTCCTAGTAAAGAGTACATATGAACAAGGCTCAAAAATGTTCCCAATAATTTCCAATCTCTCTTGTTCACCTTGTTGTAATAATTGAATGATGTTTATCTCTGTAACTATCACAACGATATAGGTAAAAATAGGTAAGTGAATAAACCATTTGTCATTTGCTTTGTGAAAAGATTACTAGTCCTGTGCATTCAGACTTATTCTAATCTTTATAATCCTGTGTCGGTTAGTTTAGAGACATATAGTATTACTTCACTCATTTTGTTATTTGCTATATAAAGGGTGAATTAAAATTAGAAGATCGCTTGAAAAAACTCAACCTACCTGTAGTTATAGTCCATTCATTTGCGATGAGAAACGAATCAAGAAATTGTTAACAAAATTGGTTATTGTTTATAAAGAATAACCTCATTTTTATTGCTTTAATTCAGATTAAAATGCTTGGATCGTTTAATACTAGAAATTGTCTACAATAGTAGTGAATAATTGAGCCCAAATATGCTAATAGAAAACCCAAAATATGGGCGAAAATGTATAGAGAAAAAAATTTTTAATACAATTTCTCTACAAATATATACAAATATTTAAGTGAATTTATATTAAATTTATTTTACATTATAGTTGTAGCACCTGTTGATTGGAAATATTCACATCTACTTTTCAGATCGCGAACAATCTTTTCGGCTTCATCAATTTTACAATTCAACGTTTTAATTTCTTGCCTTTTGATTTCGTAAGCTCTCGCTAGATGTTCTATGGCTATTTCTTCGTTCGCTAGACATCTTTTGGCTCCAGTAGCTGTCACGATTTTTTCGATTAGCTCTATCTTCAACTAGAAATAAATAAATTAACCTTAATTTAATTAATATTTATCACAATTGGTAATTGAACGTTGAATTTAATAGGTTAGCTGGAAAATTCGTGGTCTAGCAAAAGTTTGATTCAATTGTTTAATACGTTGAGCCCCGGTGCAGTCCATAGGATTGAAACTGCACTTTCCCCACAGCCCAGAGCGACGTATTTTCTTTCAAAACTTCTTCGCGGCCCTAGGGACTGTATTTACATGTGTTTTGAGTTTGGTCGAACCGTCCTGGGTCTTTCAAACATTACCCTATACTTGGTTCATGATTTCAGCTCCATTGGGAAACAAAAAATTTTACTTTTCGACTATTTGTCCAGCTTCTTTCGTACAACGTCCTTTCCTATCTTTTCGCAATGTTCCCAATAGATGATTTTGGTTTCTCAGCAGCTTTTTTGCTAACTTGTATCATAATTGTCTGACTGACTTTCCACCAGAATCTTCTAGCATAAATTTTCATATTCCAACAGCTAAGTTTGAATTACTTTTAAGCCGTATATTTCTCAATACATCTATTTTGAAAAGTCTCTCTTTCTGGGCATTCTTTATTGTTTGAAAATTTATTTTTGATCTTATATAATATTTTTCAAAACACATAAAAATTGTAAAAATTGATGTTTTTATACGAAATAAATCTTTATATTATTTCTCCTTGGATCCACACCTCATATAGAGTGATTTTTTTTGGGAATTCGGGAAATTTCATGAATTTTGCTTGGGGCTCAACGTGTATAGTTGAATTAAGTATTTTTGAAGTGCTTTTTTGTCTTTAGCACGTCTATAACTTCAGGGAATAGAAAATTTTTAGAAAAAACTTCCACATAAGGCGTTGGCTCCTCTTTTTTGGAATCGCATCCCAATATGAAGATGCCATAATCTCACAAGTCGAGTTTCGCGTTTTGTGATGCTTTAGAGCCGGCTCATTGCGTACTGACCTTCGTTTGAGCTCCAGCGTCACAAAATTTTTGGTTTATTACGATTGAATATCTCCAAACATTGCTCAGAATTATTAATTTATTATGTAAACTTGAGCTACATCTACTTTAAACAGAACTTTCTCATATCCACGTTCGTATCAATTATTTTTGGGATATGACGTTTGGAAGTTAGTTGACAGCTGATTCGTGGAAAATTTCACGACTTATTATGATTTTTATACGGTGAATATACACCCAAAAGCCAAAAAAAAGGCAATTACTCCCCTAATTAAGAATATTTCTACTTGGACGTTCGCAAACAAGATAAATATTTTGTGTTAAATATCTCATGAGACAAACTGGTGAGTGGAATGGGAAAGAAATGAAAATTATTTGAGAGGAATATGGCCGCCAAGAAAAGCCGTCGACAAAGATGGAACTAGTGTCAAATTTTCTTTTTTGGGTGCCTGTAAAATCATTGTTCGATTCGACGTTAGAAAATTAATCATTACTACCTTAAATGAAGAAAAAAAGAAGTTTGGATGGCGTCTGTCGAAGTAACTAAAAACTTTTTTAATAACTTTAGACCTCATCAAAAAAATACATTTTATAAATTGGGATTGAAAATACTTTTTTTACATTTCCATCTGTAGTTTTGAAGAGGAAAATTGGAATCGCAGACTATTGTTGGTATTCAATTAGATACTCTACAAATTCCGAAGACAGGGTGTTTCAAAAAGATATAATCCCGTCTCTAGGACAGATAAAAACTATTCAGGGATTGTTCGGTAAAAAAAATTCGTAACGTCATCAGTATTAGATTTATCAAGAAAAATATCAATTGAAGTTTTTCGGTATAAAGTATTGATAAAGTTATTAATTGAGCAAAAAATGACAAGATAAAAATTTGAAAAAAAAGGGTAATAACATAAAATATAATTCGATTAGAGTAGATGTTCAAAATGTCTTCCGTTTTCACGTATACTATGGTTACTGTAAAATCATTTTTCTAAAGAATCCATTAATCTTCTAAACGATTGGGAATCGGCTATGAGGTCATTAAAATGACGATGAATTCTGTCTTTCACTTCTTGAGGTAAATTCATCTACGTAGTATAAACTTTTTCTTCAAGATACAACCAAACTGTATAAATCAAGGGATTGAAATCGAGGAGGTCAAAGAATCAGAGCTTCTGCAGCTCTACCAATCTATTACATAAAGTTGCTGCCCAAATATAAACTTCAAACGAGTTTTGAACATACCTAGGGCTTTTATTTCTTATAATGTTTAACAAAAATCCACTCCAACCTATAAATCGTCTGGCAAGAGCTCTTGGACTTGTCTATAATGATTATGACGTAGCTATTGCTCTTCAAGTATCTTCCAAGTACTTGAAGAAGACATATTTGTTTGTCTTACCATATTCCTCATGATTTTGATCCTCTACATTCAAAATCATTTCTTTATTAAGGTTTTTTGTTGTTCTTAACCTACCAGAATTAATTTCTGTGATTCCCATTTCTCGACAACATCGTTAGATGACTCTAAATGTATTTTTACTTGGTAAGTTTCTTCTTCTTTTCTGCATAATGCGTAATAACTGCACTGGAGTGTCCTAAACACTCGCCTAAGGTTAATAACATGTCGGTGATTTCAAAATTTGAGTACATTTTGATTAACAACATCTAATTTAACAAATAACAAAGTTTCAGTGATGTAATTATTATTAATTCAACGTCATAACTGTCAATGTGTCAATGAATGACAGTTGTGGGTATTGATGGAGCTTTGATATGAAACAAACAAGTTTGAGTCCCAGAACATTATCATCAAATTGTTGTGTCAATATTCATTTAATTTTGAAAATCAAGATCCTGTACTGATTAGACTAGATTTTTGTGAAACTTTACAAGAAACGACAGCTCCAAGTCCCATTTTTTTTAAATATATCCGATGGGGTTTCATTTACGCGACAAAAAATTTTCAAACCACATAAGGCTTACTAATTAATAATAATTATTATTAATAACTTTACCAATACTCTATACCAACATCGGTTATTATTTTCAAATCAAAATATTTCGTAAATGGTACACAGTATCGAGTTTTTAGTGTACAATTAAATGATATTTAAGTTCAATTGAAATTTTGCTTAATTAATCTAATATTGAAAAAGTTATGTTCAATATTAGTTGATTCGAACCGTGTAACTAGCGCCCTCTATGAGAGCCAGATATAAAAACAAATTCAATGGATGTATCAGATTTTTAATTCAACGCAATTTACCTCGAATACTGATGGCATTACGATAATTTTTTATTGGGCAAACCCCAATTATTTTTCAGTTTTCTATCTATCCTAGAGACGGGATTATCTATTTTTGCAACACCATATATAGAAGATATGTAAAACTGTATGAAAAACATGTTTTTTGAGTTCTGATACATTTATTTTCCAAAAAAATGTGACGTGACTCACTTTTTTTCCATTTTATTAATTCATTTTCGCTATAAAAATTAGTAATCACACTATCCACGAGGAGAAAAACGAATTTCACGTTATGAGCGGCGGGCGCGTAAGTGACGTCGTTAAACAAGCCAGGACTGACTCAAAAGTTGAACAATCTTCTTTAAAAGAGTTTCAAGTTAAAGAGGAAGGGATACTCTATGGACAAGGCATCGCCGATTAAGGATAAGTTGAGATTTTCATAGTTTTAAATGGACTTGAAACTTTTTTTCTCAAAACTCTGTTTTTCAAACTTCCCTCCATCGTATCTCAAAGACGGCATGACCGAATTATTTGAAATTTATAGGGCACACTAAACACACGTGAACGCATTGAATGAACTATTATCAATCAAAAATTTCCAAAATTTCGATTTTTTTATAGCTAAAAACAAAAACAAAATCGCAAAATTCGCAACTTTTATTTCAAATGTATACCAAAAGTCCAATTTTTTGTATATTCATTTGATAATAGTCAATTTTGGGTATTTAGGCTTACAGATTAGAACGCCGTTTTTTATTTTTGTTTCAGATAAGTCAATCAGCCGGAATCGTGGAGGAAGTGCGAGCTCATTTTCTTCGAAGCGGGGGCGTTCAGAACGCTGTAACTCAAGTTCTACGCGATATTTTTAGCTTAAAATTTATATTTATACTGTCGAAATATATGTTAATAAATGATAATGAACTTAAAGCTCTATCTATTCACTGGTCGTAGAAAAAAAATCCTAAAAATCCCTAAAAAACAGGCCGTTGCATGGGATGACCCCATTAATAGTTTTTTTGGTTGCCTATTGTAATTTATTTAATATAACTAGATAACTACGGAATAAACCCACTGATTATTATTAAATGAGTATTGAATTTTTTTGTCGCTACTAATTATTTTTTATGTAATCGAAAAAGTTGAGTGACTATATTTCGTGCTCCCAATAATTATCTAACTGGTATAAAAAAGTTTTTTTGAAAGTTGAAACTCTTAATATTCGAAAGAATATAAACAAAACAATTATAGTCCACTTTGACTCCAACCGATAAGAGAGAAATGCTTTATTGTCAAAAAATTGTTATATTTTCAATACAAAACCTTGTAAAAACTAAATAAATAAATAAATAAAGATACAAATAAAATAAAATGAGGGAAAAAATGATTTCAATTGGCAAGTGATTGTGCATTTTTTTGCAGTGTAAAGTATTGAGCCCTTAACTAATTCTGAACGTGCCGACTTTTCTGAAATTGGAATTAGGCAAACGGATTCAATGATGAATGAGGAAAAAAGATTCAAAATTTTCAATCTTTTGAAGAAGTACTTGCTGTTTAGTCCGAGTAAACATCTAACAGTTCTCTTTTGTAGTTTAAAATCCGCTCGAATTGAGTCGCAAGACACGTACCCCAAAAAGGAAGGGCATATCAGAAAATGCGACTCAATAAGGGCATAAAAAACTGTTAAGGAAGATGGATGAGTTCAGTTCTCTGGAAACAAAACAGGAAACAATATTTAACTCCTATTTCAAGGAATTGCCCACAACAAGTACTAAGAATTTTACAGATTCAAAAAAGTCAATGGTGCAATGTATTTTTATATGATAACTTTGGTTTTAGAAACGTTGAAATTAGAATCGCATCATGATTTAAAGGTGATTAGGTCCTATGGAGTGCAGTGTTGCTCCAAGAGAAGCTAGTATCGTCTGTAAAGACATTTTACCATTGATGTCGTTTATAAACAGAAGAAACATAATAGGGCCTAGTACTGAACCTTGGGACACTCCATATTTTATTGTTGTATCGTTGTATGAACCCTTACAAGCCAATATTTTCGAATAAAATTTTCATTCGGTGAGACTCAATTTAAGAAAAAATATTTTTACCTGTAGGGCAGTTTTCAAAACTATTTCATAAGAAAATAGATTTGTATACCTTTTCGATTTCTTTGTTCAAATCTTCTACTTTATTTCTCAAATTTTCGTTGCCATTCACAAGCTGATTAATAGTTTTTACAATAAATTTAGTTTCGCTAAGTTTTTCTAATATCGTAGTTTTGTGATTCTCCAAATTTTCAACTATTTGTTGTTGTTCTAATTTGAGTTTTTGATTAAGTATTTCCGCATCCGCTAAGAGATCTCTTATTATAATGTTTTTCTTTCTGAGCGCGTATGTTTCTTTATATTTATGCAACAAATGCGGTTCACCATTTATTTCTGTAAAACTGGATCTTGTTAGGGACTCATCTTCATTATTTTCAATAGTATTTGGAAGTCTTTTATCTATCTTATCGTCCGCCAGATCTGATGTTGAAGATAAAGCAGGAAAATCTTGATTTTGAGTCAATCTTATATCGTGTTTCGAGTTTATAAGCGTCATGTTAGATTCGTTCTCAAATTCTGCAGTATTATAACTAAAAAATATTGAATACTGTAAATAAATACAAAAACGTGGCTTTTATCAAACTTTCCTGGTATACAAATCATTCAAGAAGACTTAGATTCCATAAAATCCCTTTTTTTATAGTCAATTTTTTATTTCTAAATCATAATATCCCAGTGGTGATAAACACCACTTTTAACTATTTCATAGCTATATACTTTTTGTTGCCCTGTATATCATCGCAAATTTTCATGTTTTCAAGTGCCCAGATTATAAAAATTGCTCATATTTTCATGATTTTCGCTTGTTAAAAGAAAAATTCTATTTTTCAATCATGATTAGGTTTTTACGCAGCTTGTTCGCGCATACAAACATCAGGTGATCCCTTTCAGACCCCTTGCCATCCACGACACAATATTGAATCGCTTATAAGTGAGTTTAGAAAATAAGTTGTCATTGATTGATATTTTGTTCGAATTATTGAATGTCCGTTCTAATATATTCGACTTCTACTACATCACACAGTAAATCATGTGACTGACACACAGATGACGCTGTCATTGTCAAATAT
Organism: Diorhabda carinulata; assembly: GCF_026250575.1. Taxonomy (NCBI): domain Eukaryota; kingdom Metazoa; phylum Arthropoda; class Insecta; order Coleoptera; family Chrysomelidae; genus Diorhabda; species Diorhabda carinulata. The sequence continues at coordinate 12,034,852 of NC_079472.1, read as the reverse complement.
GACGTTTATGAAGTACCAACTTTCGAAAGACTATGTTACCAAATTTAATTTCGATTTCGATTAGTCAGAAAAAAGTGACAGTCATTTAAGTAAGGTTACTTTTCAAAAAAAAATACTTGAAAACAATTTTGTTTGTTAATTATTTTTTGATGTAAAAAAAACTGTGCAAGCTCAGCAAGGGCTTCAAAAGTGTTATCTGCTCTATCGAAAACAACCATTTGTTATTAATTTGCTGAATTTAAACGTGGTCGTACAGACACCGATGATTATGAACGTTCTGGTTGTCCAATTCAGGTGGTTACTCCGAAAAACATCAAAATAGTCCACAAATTCGTTGAATCTAATTGCGTGAGATAGCTCAGTCGATATGTTACAATGGATGGAACATGGATCCATCACTTCAGTCCGGAATCAAAACGATCATCATCTGAGTAGTCTGCATTCAGTGAACCACGTCCGAAGTTTCCAAACGCTGGAAATGTTATGGCTTCAGTATTTTGGGATGCGCATACTGGACTATCTCCAAAAAGGGGCGACAATCAATAGAGAATACTACATAGAGTTGTTGAATCGTTTGAATGGAAAAATCAAGGAAAAACGGCCTCATATGTCGAAGAAAAAACCACTGTTTCACCAAGACAATACACCGATTCACAAGGCAAAAGACAAATCCTTCTACAATCATCGAGAAGGTAGAAAAGCGTTGGAGATATTGAAGGAGATTACTTTGAGGAATAAAATCGATTCTTGACAAAAAAAATGTGTCTCTTAAATAGTTAGTCACACGACTCATTGGGTGATGTGTTAAAATATGAGTTCACCACAAAGAAAGTGTTCTTGGGCTCTTATTAAACTTCGTAAGTCCTCTTTTGTGTCTTTACAGTTATGAAAAAAAAAGGAGAACGTTCTGGATTAGACCAAATCTGTCTGGAGCCTACGAATCATTTAGATGATTGTTAATTTTGCGTGGTGGATGTTAAAGGTTTTAATCACACAGTGGAAATCTTCATCGGCCTATTTACGCCTCAGAAACAATGCCAAATTGCCAAAGTGAATGGGAGGGTGAACCATCTTCAACAAAATTATTTCCTCAAATGGAACTCAGTGATTTGATGAGAGATCTCAATTTATGAAAACAAGGATCAGAACTATTAGCATTAGGATTGGAAGAAAAAAGTTATGAGCAGCAATTACAACATACAGAACGTGGTAAAACGATTCTAGATAAATTTCCGGATCATTTAGGAAATTATAGTGAGAAACATGTAGGTAGGTTCCACCAAGATCTAAAAATGATGGAGGAAAGCTATAAGGGTCGATGGGATTCACACATAATGGCAGATTACTAGTCTGGTTCTGGAGAAGTGATTGTCAAAGTTATGACTGTTCCAGAAAGTAAAAGCTTGGAAAATTCATGTGTTGGTTGTTGAAAATTTCCTAGATAACAAACTTTCAGACTTTAGGAACAAATATTAGTATTTTCTAGATAAATATCCGGATCATTCAGGAAATTATAGTGAGAAACGTGGAGGTAGGTTCCACCAAGATCTAAAAACGATGGAGGAAAGCTATAAGGGTCGATGGGATTCACACATAATGGCAGATTACTAGTCTGGTTCTGGAGAAGTGATTGTCGAAGTTATGACTGTTCCAGAAAGTAAAAGCTTGGAAAATTCATGTGTTGGTTGTTGAAAATTTCCTAGATAACAAACTTTCAGACTTTAGGAACAAATATTAGTATTTTCTAGATAAATATCCGGATCATTCAGGAAATTATAGTGAGAAACGTGGAGGTAGGTTCCACCAAGATCTAAAAATGATGGAGGAAAGCTATAAGGGTCGATGGGATTCACACATAATGGCAGATTACTAGTCTGGTTCTGGAGAAGTGATTGTCGAAGTTATGACTGTTCCAGAAAGTAAAAGCTTGGAAAATTCATGTGTTGGTTGTTGAAAAATTTCCTAGATAACAAATTTTCAGACTTTAGGAACAAATATTAGTATTTTCTAGATAAATATCCGGATCATTCAGGAAATTATAGTGAGAAACGTGGAGGTAGGTTCCACCAAGATCTAAAAATGATGGAGGAAAGCTATAAGGGTCGATGGGATTCACACATAATGGTAGATTACTAGTCTGGTTCTGGAGAAGTGATTGTCGAAGTTATAACTGTTCCAGAAAGTAAAAGCTTGGAAAATTCATGTGTTGGTTGTTGAAAAATTTCCTAGATAACAAACTTTCAGACTTTAGGAACAAATATTAGTATTTTCTAGATAAATATCCGGATCATTTAGGAAATTATAGTGAGAAACGTGTAGGTAGGTTCCACCATGATCTAAAAATGATGGAGGAAAGCTATAAGGGTCGATGGGATTCACACATAATGGCAGATTACTAGTCTGGCTCGTAAAATGCATTTTATGGAAATATAAAATATATTTTCGACATAATAAAACAAAAATACATAACAAAAACTAAAAATACCAGTAGTTTTTACCTCAAACTTTCTGTATGGAAAGAAAAATCCTTCTCTAAAACTTCCATTGTATTTTTTCTATTTTATATTAATCCCCCTCACTTGTATACATTATTTTCATTCTTAAATTATGTTTGTTCCGAGAGTAGCGTCCAATTAGTTGAAATAATAACGATTTGTTGGAAATAACTTTAAATTTTGAATATTGTCAAAAATATATGTATGACTTTATTGAAATGACATTTAACTATCTTTATTTATCAATAGTACGTTAAGAGAGATAAATAATCAATACGCGAGGTATTTAAGTGTTTAAAACAACCACGGCGCGGCGCTGCTTCTACAGCTCGACGTATGCGTATAACCTAAAATCGGCGAGAGCGTTATACAGTATCACCTGTACTTTAATTGAGTTATTTCGTGTTTTTCATTATATATCCGCGCTTAACTTTCCTCGGACCCAACCAATTCACTCATGTTCTTAGACGAATGATATAAAAGAAGAAATCTATAATGGCAAGAGAACTCGACTGATATGAACCCCGTAGACTACCTGTGGGAACTTACTAAAAGGTCTATCGCCAAGGTATTGATCACCATCAAGCGAATGTTTCAAAAATCTACATAGAGAGCATGATTCGATGTTTGCAAGCTTTAGGATTCAAAGAAAAAACAGTAGAATTATTTCTTTGCCTAAATTTGTAGTTTTTTACTTTGTTTACCTAAGGTTGCTCTGATAATTCCTGGCACACGTGACTAAGCGACGCTCAGAGCTACAATCAAATGAAACTGATTCGTGGTTGTCAAATTTACCACCATTATCACTGAGAAATTCTTTAATACTACGGCCATAGCTTTCGATAGTACTTCCAGTCACCAAGTACCTTGACACCCAGTTCAGAATCAAGCTTTAAACCGTCGTGGTCAACGCTCATGTTGTCTTCAGTCACACCAGCAATATTTTTCAACTTTGTGTTGTGTTCTGAGACATCTAAGTAACCTAGAAGTGCTCCTAGAAGTGTCGGTTTCCGCTTGCCTCAAACGAATTCGAGTTAGTCCAGCTCTAAAATGGATTGCGTCAAAGATATGAAGGTTCAGAAGATTGGTCGACGTGTTGGAGTTGTATGATGCGGTCGAAATCGCTGAAGGTACCAGGAAGAAGCCTGAGTTTTCATCAGGAACGCATAGAAAGAACTCGAAGCTTACAAAAAGTCTGCAGCTCAAACTAAAAGAATCATTTCTCAGTGCGTTAGAGACGATATTCACCAGCGAATTGCAGGTAGGTTGTCAGCTAAGGAACTATGGGACATTTTGGTTGAGCAGTTTGAAAACAAGACTGATGATCAGTTATTTTGATTATTTCAGTATGAAATGGGTGTTTTGTTTTAGTATAGGACGAGGAGAAGTTACCTGGGCCTTTAACCTGATGGGATTTCCATGTTGTATTTATTTTAATTAAGTACCATTGGATTTTTACAAATATTTTTGAGTTTTTAGGTTATGTACTCAACTTGAGTATATTAACGTCTTCGAAACTCCCACCTTTTGAATCCTACATCCTTGAATCCATCATTTACAAGAATTCAAACAATAAAAAGATATATTAGAGCCCAATAAACCAGTGGTGGGTATTAAAAACGAGATTTACTGTTTATAAAGGCGGTTTAAAACTAAATATAATTCGATGATTTTGATCATATTCAAATAATTATTCTAGAAGATCTATTTTGAGAAGACCTGGCTTATTATTTTTCAAAAAGTTAAAAATATTAACTCGGAATCGATGTACAAAATAAACAAATTCGCTCCTCGTTAATTAAGTTTCTCAACATCGGGATTTTGATTCAATTTCTACTTGAACCAATTTATAAAGTAGTTCAGATACAAGTTTTATTCCTTTTGAACATAATATTGTCAATAAATCTGGTACAGACATCTTTTTATTTGCTATCGAAATGTTTCATGTCTATTTTTAATTGTCCAAAGCTCATTCTACAAGGATGACTACTCAAGTTTTGAGATAGACATCAAGCGTAAAAAAACGTTGACCTCGTAATTTATTTTGAATCTACGGGAACAAGAAGAAATCACTGGGCTCTAAATAAGGATTATACGGTGGATGACCAATCAAATCCATGTTTTGACTATACAAAAACGTTTTTGACTCAACTGATATGTGAAAACTCGCGGTGTCGTGGTTGAGAATGATTGGTCTACTGCGATTGGTTTCCTTGATTTTTTCTGGGAAACAAATGCTGGTGTACCATTCAGAATTGACTGTCAGGATCTTTTCTGAAGCCTCCATGTCACATGACGATCTTGTGATATCAGTTAATGCACAGCATCGATATTTTCTGACACAACAACTGATTTTGGAAGACGACGAAGTTCGAGATGGTGATTCGTCACCAAAAATCGAAGGTGTTTATGTCAAACTTTATAATTATCATTATTTATCATAATAAAGGCGATTTCAATCCTTCTTGTGGAACTTTTCTAACAGCTGATAATCTGAAGTGTCCTGCACTGATTTTTCAAAATAAAAATTCCTAAATAAATTTCCCAGTCACATTTTTGTTAGCAAAATTTTACGATTGATGTTGTCTTTCAATATAATAAACTGTAACTGAGATTTACGACGATGTAGTCGTTCAAAATCGCCTATAAAAAATTTCGTAGTATAGCAAATAAATGTTTTATATTATTCCCGGAATGGATAATGGCAATTTTGACGAGTGTCTGTCATTATGTTTACTCGCGATGTTTGTATTAGAACTCAGCTTCGTATGACGTGTTATCCAAGATTTATGGTTAATATAACTATATATAAACAAGAGGGACCGAAATTTATGCTCTAAACTGAGGTCGACATCCCCAAAACCGTTTCAAACGAGAATTTAGTAATAAATATACATATCTCCACCACATGATAATGAAATTAACACAATTAATAACGCAAACACTAAGAAATACAATACAGAGTATAGAGATGAGATATATAAGGAACATAAAAAGATACTAAATGATATATGAAGCAAGAATAGCAAAAAAAGAAGCAAAAAGAAGGAAATGGTTAGAGCTACAATAAAATTAGGGTCATTGCTCAAAAGCTTGGATTAGAAACATGGATACATTCCCGAAATCGACGTATTAGGTTCGATCCTTAACTAGAATTTTATTTTACACAAACTTAATAGAGTATTTTGATTGTTTTTATATAAGCTGAGGAGAAGTTACCTGGAGAAGTTACCTGAAATGATTTCTTGTTCTATTTTCTCGCTCTACAGCGCCATTTTGTACAGGCGTTTACAGTATCGTCAGAAATGTTTAACTCGAACTTCATGGTTCTCAAATTCACCACCATTATTAATGAAAAACTTAATTAATACGATAACCATAGCTTTCGCTAGTACTTCCAGTTACCAAGTACTTTAACACCCAGTTCAGGATCGAGATTTGAACCGGCTTGGTACAGCTGTTGTCTTCAGTTACACCAGCGCAGACTTCTGCTGGTTGTACAGTTTAAAACGATGTGTGATGAAGGGTTTGGCCTATGTCATCACCTGAAGACCGTTTATCCACAGATACAGATACAGAAATTCAGTGTCAGTTGATTCAAAATACAGAGACGAGGTTTCGATATAATTATGTGAATATTTTCAACTTGCCACTTACGTAGTTGGATACTTCAAATGTACCACTACCAGGAGCTTTGATTAAGTACTTTCCCGCCGTTTTCACAGATTATTCCACCACTGATTATGAATGCCAGTTCGACCAACTGCGTTGTGTTGTGTTCTGATATATCTAAGCAACCTAGACCTGCTCTTAGTTCTGTTTCCGCTTGCCTTAAACGAATTCGAGTTAGTCCAGCTCTAAAATGGATTGCGTCAAAGATATGAAACCATTGAAAGATTGAGAAGGTTGGTCGACGTGTATGATGCGGTCGGAATCGTTGAAGGTACCAGGAAGAAGCCTGAGTTTTCATCTGGAACGCAAATTATGAACTCGAAGCTTACAAAAAGTTTGCAGCTCAAACTGAAAGAATCATTTCTCAGTGCATTAAAGACGATTTTCACCAGCGAATTGCTGGTAGGTTGTCAGTTAAGGAACCGTGATACATTTTGGTTGAGCAGTTTGAAAACAAAACTGAAGATTAGTTGTTTGGTCAGTGTCTTCATTTTTTTCAATATTAAATAAGTTGGTAACACCTTATCCGTGTAAATTTTTTTCCATAAACATTTTTATTTCACATTATAACCCCATTTAAAACCCGTATAAAAATGGTCGTATGTTTTTTTTTAAATATTGGCGAGTTTATTGATACATCAGTATAAACACCATCAATTTTCTTTTGGATTCTAGTGTGTTGGGCTACGTCACGTGGCTTTAACAGCCAATAACAATTAGCTACAGATTCGGTACATTAACAACCCGTAACCAAAACGAAACACAGTTTTTTGCCAGTCATTTCCGTATGGGGTGCAGTTTCTGAAGAGGAAGAGATCTATTGTCGTTTATGGCTTTACTTTAGATATCTACAGGGTGAATACGAACGATAAATATATAATACATTCAGAAGTAATAATTAAATAAGATATAATTGAGAAAAAACTTAATTTATTATAAAATTTCTGTGTTTTGTAAAGCAACCGTTGATACTGAAAGCTGTACTACTTCTTTGTGGAATAATGAGCGAAGTGCGAAAATTTAATTACGAGGAAGCCCAGAAGTAAACTAAATAACGTGGCGTTTTCAAACTTGAAACATATGCTGCAACTATGGACATCTCTAAGTTAGGACCATCCTCGTAAATGCCGTTAAAAGCCTAGTTAGTGGACTCACTAGATAAAGCAAGGAATTTTAGCTCTTCATTCTTCTGGTATAGCATTTTTGTCAGAATAATCCTTTCTGCTATTAGCTCTTGTTGATTTTTTCTTCAACATCTTTCAAGGCATATCCACTAATGGATGTTCGGTATGTATTAAGGATTCTTTCCTTCAATGTTACTGCCGATGCGTCACAGGAATTCTACGTTTCTCAATCTAGCCGTCCAAGGCACCTTGAGGATTCCGCGGTGCAGCCACATTTAGAAAACCTCGAACTTGTTAATCGTAGTCGTCTTCAATGTTCTGCTTTCCATGTCGTAGAGAAGCACCGATCAAACGTAACACTTCACGAGTCGTAGGTTAACATCGCCTATCCATCAATTATTTTGCTCAATATTTTGGGGGATGCTTCAAAAATATTGCTTATTGACTATGTCATAAGAAGACATTACCATCGATGATTCAGTTGAGGAAAGTTTATGAGTGCGAGTGTTCAGAACCAAGAAAAACCTTCGATTTCATCAAAAAAGTTCATCAAATGGTACAGGTTGGAAACCCTATCCATCAGATTTAACCCACAGTGACTTTTTTAGTGATTTCTGACTTGATATTTCCATTAGACAAGGACGTAATTGGCCATTTGTAAAGACAGAGATGGTAAAATATATTTGGAACAAGAAAAAAGATTGTTACTAGTTGGAAATACCTTGAAAATCTCGTGAATATTGACCAATGGATCATAGAAACGATTAGGGAAGTCCAAGTATTTTTTTTATTACAAAAAACGAGTTATATATATATATATATATATATATATATATATATATATATATATATATATATCTATTTTATAAAGGGTGTTTCAAAAATAATGTAGTCTTTGTCTTTGTTGTCTTTGAGACTTTCTAAGATTTCATAAGGAAACAAATGTCTTAATACGTTGTAAACATCTTTGGATTTAAATTGATTCCTACTGAAGCAAATCGCCATAAACCTGGCGGCGCAAGATCCGGCTTAAATGCTGGATGTACTAGGAGATTAGTACCACCAAGCTCTTCGATCTTATTCAGCATAAATTTCCTAGTTTCGTCTCGATATTCCTCCCATAAAACCCCATACATTCCGAGGATTCTGGTAGTTATGCGTCCTCTTATAGTACCAGGATCAAACTAATCAGGATTTATTATTAAAATTCTAGAATTCTAGGAAATTTGTTCACTTATGTGAATTTTTTTCTCAAATGTCTCACCCTGTAACCACTAATCGAAACTCGCAAACAAAGAACGTGACGGTTTTTCTGAAAAAGTGCCACGAAAAACCCATAAAAATTTGTCACATCGAGGGTGGCGGTCCAATCGAGATCCCGTCGCCACCGGCGTCGCTCGGCATCGCTAGCGTCGTAACGGAAGTGACGCAACAATTACATCCCCACCGCTGTGACGATACGTACTTCCGGCAAATCACGATATTGTAGCTTCCGGTTTGTTCGGTTCTGAATTAATTTTTACTTAACGTACTGCAGACTCTCGATTTGGAGCCCGAGAGGGATTTAGATTGTTATTGAGGGGGTATGTCATTGATAGATCGATTTTACTGAAATATCTCATAATTAAATTCATTCATTTTATAACAAAGAAACGATTAAATGTTATTATTATAAGATTATTTTATCAAAAATCATTTTTCTCCAAGTTTTTCGTTTATAAAAAGTCACCTGAATATTTTCATTCCAAGAAAAGGACTACGGTCAAGTATTTTCACCCTCGAAGCAAACTTCAAAGGAAAAGGGAATTTATAAGCCTACTACAGAACCAAAAAAAATCATCTGAAGAATTTTTTAAATTGGCTGTTTGAGTTTTTCGTTGAAAATACTTCTACAAGCAACAGATCGTTAAAAATCACAAAGTTAAAGTAAAAGTAAACAATAAAAAATATTTCACACGCACTTTTCAGAACTTCCAGGATTAATTGTAGCTTCTATGCACTTTAGAGTCAACAAAAAGTAGCCGGATGATGTCAGTTCGGGGATATCTGGTGGGTATTCAATCTTTGTGAAACCACATTCGTGTACAGTAGCCTTGGAAAGTTAAACAACGCGGATTGCAGCGTTGTCCTTATGTAACCAACAATCGTTTTTCATTTGAAAGTTGAAAGAACTTACAAGTGATTGGATCAACTGAAAAGAATAGCTCGTTGAGACTTATCACTGACGCGTGCATAAAGATTTTTGCAAAATGAAATCAGAACTGCAGCGTGCGTCCATTTTAAAAATAATTTGAAAAAAAAAATCATCTGAAGAATGTTTTAAATTGTCAATTTGAGTTTTGCGTTCTACAAGCAACAGATCGTTAAAAGTCACAAAGTTAGAATAAAAATAAACAGTCAAAAATAGTTCCACGTACTTTTCAGAACTTCCAGAACTGATTATAGCTTCTATGCACTTTAGAGTCAAGATTTAAGAACAATAAATAGCCGGATAATGTCAGTTCGGGGCTATATGGTGGGTATTCCATATTTGTGAAGCCAAATTCGTGTACAATAGCCTTGTAAAGAAAAGAAAGTGATTGGATCAACTCAAAAGAACGTCGAGACTTATCACTGCAACGTACGTCTATTTTAAATAGGATCTTAAAAAAATCTCAATTTAAAAACTCTAATTATTCATCCACCTTGTATAATAATCGGCCATTCGTTCCGTTCATATCCAAACAAGTATTTTTCGTCAAAAGATCAGTGTCCACATTTAAGGAAACGCCAACTAAGATCGCCTAACGTTACTCCGAGTATTTCTGTCCGTTGCTAGGTTACGGAATCGGACCCTGAATGACCTCTCAACTTCAGATAACTGAATGTCATACCCACACCACCGATTGGCAACCCTGCCTGTAGCGTCTTTTCGAAATATATACCATTGAGATTAAAAATAACACACAATTTTCGTATCTATGCTAGATAGTATATAAGTATGAATATCCTATGTCGTTTAATGTCATTTGTCATTTTTTACGTTGTAAAGATGTCATTTTTATACACAGCGGGTTCGTGACAGATCTTTCTTTCTTATAAATGCGTAAATTATTGAAATGACTTGATTACTACTATTATCAATCTAAAATTTGTTATATTTTCTGAAATGCGGTAAATATGACAACAACGTGATTTCAATTACATGATTATTATAACTAAAACTTGTTATTTAGTACAGATATTTTCAGCTCAGCAACAGGATCGAAATCGTACGATCTGAAAAACTTTACTGGCGTCTATATCTCATTTAATATTTTTTTTGTTGTTAACGACAGATTTTAAAACAATAGACACAGACTGTGGTCTGCTGCCACTAATAATCTGTTAACCCTGACAACCAACAGGACCGTACTTGAAAATTTATTAGTCGAATTTATATTTGAAACAATAATTGTTAGATGATCAATTCAACAAAAATTCTAAAAAATTACGAATAAAATTAGAAAAAAACAAACGGAAATTATAAAATTAAAATATTTTACTACTAGAAATGCATAATTTCGAATATTCAAGATAAAATTTATGTTAGATTAAGTTAGAATATTAAGACAACTTATGTGATCAAACAACAAACTATAAAATCGTTACTCAAGCAGAATTTATTAACAATCACACTAATCTAGGTATACCTGTCGAAGTAGAAAGACTGTGTTAGATGTGTGCAAATCTAAATTTTAGCACACCTATTAGCTATGAAGAATTTCCGTCATTAAAAACCAATTAAAACGATCTTAGATATTAAAAGAATAGTCTCAAAAGCGGTTCTTGAGTTGGTGGATAACATTAAATGCAGGAAAATAGCTTATTTGGGACACATAATGCGTTGTAGCCGGTTTAATATCCTCCAGTTGATCATAATAGGTAAAGATGAAGTTTGCAAAGGAGTTGGAATGAAACAAGCCTCTTGGTTGAAGAATATTAGATAATGGACTGGGATAAGAGAAGATGGACAGTTATTTAGACTAGCTCAAGATAGGGAGAGTTTTGTCATGATGATCACCAAGGTCAAGGAGTCTTTATAAGGTACTCTAAGAAGAAAAACTCTCAAAAGCGATTCGTCAGCTGGTGGATAACATTAAATGAAGGAAACTAGCTTATTTTGGACTCATAATGCGTGGTAGCTGGTTTCGTATCCTCCAGTTGAAGAAGTTGAAGAATATTAGAGAATGGACTGTGATAGGAAAAGATGGACAGCTCAAGGACGTCAAGGGGACTTGATACGGCACTCTAAGAAGAAGAAGTCTTAAAAGTTGAATGCAAAACAATGATAACAAATAATGCAGTTGTATCAAAAATGTATGGCTTCCGAAAAACTCACAAACCAACTCTAGATATGAGACCAGTTTCTGTTGACAATTTAACCACCACATTTGTACATAATGTAAAAGATTTCATATGAAGTTGTGGAGTCAACAAAAGATAAAACACTAAATACTGGTTATCTTCAAACGTAGAATCATTTTTTACTAAAATTAGAATTAATTGATTACTTATTTGGATCCAGTTACTTTTCTTTCAATGACAGACTCTACAAACAACTGGAAGACACAGCCATGTGAAATCCTGCTAGCCCAGTTTTGGTAAATTTAGTCATGAATGATCTGGTTATTGGAAGTTTGAAGCAACTACCCTTTCCACTCACGAAAGGGGTTGCTGTGGATCATTCACAGAACCGAAACACATATAAAGAAAAACCGAATCAGTTGACGAAGCTACTCAAGATTTTATACGTAGGACAATTTATGGTTTACATAACGAAAACAGGGTTGCCACATTAGAAGTAATAGGTAGCAGAATTAGCTTAGAAACATTGCGTCAAGTTTTGTCAGCATGTGGTTTTAAACACAAAAAACTGCTTCAGATAAAAGTTCTAATAGACGAATGAGGTACGAAAAGGTCTCAGTTCACGTCTAGTACCCTATTTAAACCAATCGCCCTTACAGGTGGGTAATTTTACTCGTCTATTTAGGTTTTATAATTTAATATTAAGTTGTAGTAAGTTAATGAGGTATAATAATGATTTTTTTGGAAGTAGGACTACAATGAAGTGCAATTTATAGTGATTCGATCGCCTTTTAATGGTAGATAAATCAAACAAAATCGTCGGTGCAGGTTTTTATAATCTGCGATTGATATTGAGAAAACTATAAAGCTGTGCATCAAAAAAACAGCTTCAAACTGTTCTTAATTCTTGATTGAATGCTATAGGTATGAACCTGAATCAAAAGAAAAGTCAAATTATCATTTCCTGATATTATATCCCCATCACTTATCTTCTATACTTTCGTTTTCATTTTTATCGACATTCTTACTGTCTAATCGTGTTTTCTTCTCAAAATTTTCTCTCATTTTGTTAAGTTATTCATATAGATCAACCAAAGTACTATATTTAGTAAAAACATCTTTTATTGCACTGAGAAATAACAAATTCTATATTTTTAAGTTGTAATAATTATTGAAAAAAATTTGTATAAAATTTATTATGGATTGTGCCGAGTCCGGCCCGCCCCTCCGGCGCTATCTGACCGTCATCTATTAACTCGCACAGCGCCTGGCATTTCGGGTATGGCATCCTAGATATTCTCATCCCAGAATGCTTATCATCTTGAAGTACGGTCAAGATTACTGTTTTCTTATGTTTAACACTGTTCTCTGATCATTTTTAGATTCCGATCTCATTGCGGATCGGTCTAGCGGTGACGCCGCCTTTTGTCCTTCACCTGATAATTAAGAGTATGACATTTCTAAAGTGTCACTTCGAGAAGACGTATCGGTTCGAAGAAATCGAATATTTTCGATGATGTTTTTTCTTCATTCCATTTAGTTCACTTTATATACAAGATAAATGTATAATAAAATTCATTTTTTTCGAAAGATATCTAGTGCCTACGAAAGATAAATTGAGATTTACCGAAAAAAAAACAATATTTTCACTATACCAACGTTTAAATTTGGAAAAAAGATATTTTTAAACAACACGATTGTTTACAATCAAAAGTTATGTACCAAACGACTTTAGTAGTTAATATTTCATAAGAAAAATTTAATCTCTTCATCTTTGTTATTATAAAAATGTGCTATGACGTATTAAATTCCAATTAAACATATATCTGATAATAATTGTTGGAAATTTCGGCTTTTTTAGTATATAAGGAATACGCATATTTCATCATTTGGCCGTTTATTTTGATATATTGTTCAGTTTTACATTGAAAAATCATCATATTACTTAAAAACCTCCACTTTTATCAAGTTACAGAGCTGAAATATTCGACGATTTTTCTACATCACACTCTACAAACTTTACTACCTCTCCAGAAGCTTTTTTTGCTTTTGAATCTCAGTGCACCAAGTGCTTGTTTCAATGGACCAAATAAATAATAGTCGCATCTGGACTATCTGGATTGTGTTCGAGTGCTTCCTAACTCAATTCGTTCAAAATTTCTAAGCTGTATACGGTCTTCCTCGCTGACAGTGTACCCAAGTCTCGTCCGTGCAATTCCTTTTCATACCGTTAAAGAATACGCTTGCCGATTACCCAGCGTGTGAACTTCTGCTAATAATTCAGAAGTTTCGACAACTATCTGGCTGAAATTTTGCGTCAACCGATACTTTTAGGTAAAATTCGTTGAATTCCACATCATCCATGACCAAAAAATGAATAATACAACATTGTGCAACAGACACTGGTACATCTTTTTCTCTAATTGCTGTAAATACACTAAAAGCGAGGTTATGCGGTCCCGGCTGGTCTTTACTCTTCGTAACAAACATCTAGTGCAGCTACTTCTATCCTTACTAACCTTATTTGAATGTATTAAAGTCTAGACAGTCCAACAAACCACTTTTGATTCACTAGCAGGATTCGAAGTGATCAATTTTTCTTTCTCGAGAAATTCCTCAATTCGTAACCTAACCTAACCTAACCTAACCTAACCTAACCTAACCCAACCTAACCTAACTTAAACTAAACTAAGCTAACTTAAACTAACCTAAACTAACCTAATCTAACCTAACCTAATTAAATCAGGGTTAGATTTATAGATTAGCCGCTTGTAGGCTATTTAAAATCAAGTTTTCATGATAAATAAAATCATAATTGACATTTGAGTTGAATAAAAACGAAAAAAAACCTTTTCATCTTTCCGTAAACTCATTTAATCTCGTCCACGGTAATTAAAAACTCTCCGTAGACCGTAAACGTTCGTATCTAAACAAAATATCTTCAATTGTTTCTTTATACCAAACATCGAAGCGGCTTTGGAGTGACGATTGCGACCATGTCTGAAATTAACAGTCGTAAAAAACGGGTGACATCTAGCGATTGTCTTCGAGAATAACAAGTACACATGCGCAGACAATTGACTGATTGATCGTAAACTTGATTGATGTTCTAGAAATTTCGTTATTACAGAGCCGTACCCCGATTTTTTACGGAAGGTTTTCATGTATGAAAATTCCTACGTTTCAATTTAATTTCTTCAATTTCAAATCTGTTTTGGCTATATACCTCATCCAACGATGTCTTTTTGTTCTGAAAACATAACCTATCTAAGGTTGACCGTACAGTACTTAAATCCCTATGTTTGTACGTCTCAACAGCATGTTTTGTACCTAGAATCCTCCTTAGTATCTTTTTTTACCTGTGTCCCCTTGCTATACAAAACTGTTGGCGACTTTGGAGGCTCATGAAATGTCTTTTGATCTCAATAGTCCTTCTAGGGCTTCCTGTCACTAATGACATATCCACTCGTCTTCCTAAACAATGAAGAACTAGCAGAAACGCTACCCATTACCTAGGCATAAATCTGGACAGAAAGTTGACTTAGAAGAAGAGAAAATAACTTGGTGACGAATGTACTGGACCACTCGAAAAGAAACTCCTTATAAACAATACCGTAATGAAACCTATGGCATCCAGCTATGAGGCTCATTCAGCAGCTAGAACGTAGAGACTTTACAGCTATTCCAAAACAAAGTTTATGGACCATGGTACGTTCCAAACGCAATAATAGAGATTTGAAAGTTGCCAGAATTAATGAAGAAAGGCCCAAATTTATTTTCGAAAAGGAGGTTTTCCTTCGTGAAAATTCCTACGCTTCAATTTAATTTATTCACTTTCTTTTCGTCATTCTACAGCTCAACGGGCCTTATAAACATCTATTTCTGACCATTGATGCTGTTTATTCCTATTGTTTTTAAATATACTCTACATACTTTTATCCATGGCTTCTTTCCTTAACAAAGATCTTTTCGTCTAACTATCTTCGTCTATTTTGGCTATAAACCTCATCCAACCCATCTAAGGTTGACAGTACAGTACTTACATCCCTATGTTTGTACGTCTCAACAGCATGTTTTGTACCTAGAATCCGCCTTAGCATCTTTTTTTACCTATGTCTCCTTGCTACACAAAACTGTTGGCGACTTTGGATGCTCATGAAATGTCGTTTGATCCTGATAGTCCACCTAGGGCTTCCTCCAACTAGTCTTCTGTCGATTCCAACTTCTCAGATGCACAGATTGTTAAATAAGCTGAATTTTGAAAATAAACAAAGAAATGTACGTAAAAAATTGGAATATTCACAAATAAATTCAATAGTTTCCTTTCGTGTGGCTACGTCCCTGTTAGAACCTTCACTTTATTGTTGACCGAAGTCTTGTCGAACTAAATGTGTTAATAGTAAATTCTAATTAAAGTTAACAGTTTACATTGAAGGTGTTGTTCATACATTACAATCAACATGATTATATTCCTTCGGCATCGTCTCTCGTTACAATTTCAACTGTTTAATGTGAAGTTTTTCCGTCGAAAGGATCAACCGTCATTTGTCAACGTCCACGATGATGTCGATGCCACTTTTTATAAGGGCATACACTGATTTTATTTATTACGTTCTTTCCTATACAATTTTAACTACCATGTATAGATTAAACACGTTTATAGAAAGACCTTCAGACTTACGAGGTACGCATCGAATTAACGATTGTTTTCAGATAGACAAATAAAAATAAATATTTATAATTCGATATTGAACAATTCAAATAACATTCGAACGACAACACGTTCTGAGGACGTTCACAATCAAAACTATCAAACTTTATGATGACAATGGTTTCCTATAATATTCTACCAAGCAACTAAGTTGGAATTTCTGGAATACTGAATAAACTGTTACCACCAATTTATCGTCCTCAAAATAAACTGAAATTTAATAACTCGACCTGTTTTATTCTAAGTTTTCCCACCAATAAACCTTCTCCCGTGAAAATTAATTACTGTCGACAACAACTCCTTGGCGAAACCTGTTTTATAGTAAATATTCCCACCAATAAACCTTCTTCCGCGAAAATTAATCACTGTCGAAAAAACTCCTTGGTGGGACCTGTTTTATACTAAATATTCCCTCCAATAAACCTTCTTCCGCGAAAATTAATCACTGTCGAAAAAACTCCTTGGTGGGACCTGTTTTATACTAAATATTCCCACCAATAAACCTTCTTCCGCGAAAATTAATCACTGTCGAAAAAAACTCCTTGGTGGGACCTGTTTTATACTAAATATTTCCACCAATAAACCTTCTTCCGCGAAAATTAATCACTGTCGAAAAAAACTCCTTGGTGGGACCTGTTTTATACTAAATATTCCCTCCAATAAACCTTCTTCCGCGAAAATTAATCACTGTCGAAAAAAACTCCTTGGTGGGACCTGTTTTATACTAAATATTTCCACCAATAAACCTTCTTCCGCGAAAATTAATCACTGTCGAAGAAAACTCCTTGGTGGGACCTGTTTTATACTAAATATTTCCACCAATAAACCTTTTCCCGCGAAAATTAATTCCAGCAGAAAAAATTCCTTGGCGGGAATATTCATATTCATTCTTCGACTGCTAAACTATAGAGTGGGCTGTAAGGAATTGGCCCTTTGTCCCTATTTAAGCTACTCTTACATCTAGCAATTCCAATGCTTTCAAATGCATCCAACAATTTATTATTGGATACATTTTTTTAACAATTTTACGGCAATACCAGATTTTCCGGTCCGTCCATATTTCAAATGCTCTTTAAGCCGCACAATAACGGATCTCTTAGTCTGTCCAATATATTTTCGGTCACAATCTCCACGGATTTATTATATTGTTGGATTTTTTAATCAATTTGAAACCCACTCTGCTAAATATTCCATCCAACCCTTTTGTATAAAGAGGATTGAAAGGTATCAGAGCAAACTTTTTGGGTTTAAAAAAAGTGGTTTCACATAGAGATTTCTTAAACTTATGACGATTGATTAACCTTTTTATAATTCTTTTATCATAACCGTTGATTACAGCTACATCCTCAATGGAGGACTTTTTCTTATTGTATTATCTCGATGGTAAGTGGATTAACCGATGTACCAGGAAATGGAGACTGGCCATCTTATGTTGGATACAATGAAAAGAATCATCCACATACCAGTACCATACCCTGGGAAAATACTGAAACTCTTGACTGATTTGCTTTTCAAAATTACTCATGAACCAGTTCAGCCTTGAACGGTGATAGGCAGATCTGAGTAAGTCCTCAAGGTACTCGAAGGAGATTCAAATTTCCCCATCTTCAATTTCTATAATCTTCACTTTGTTGATAAACTCTAACGAATTCTTCACTGAAAAACTCTCAGGTTTGAAGGGTAGCTTTTCGAACTCCTTCGTTAACCACCTGGAAATATTATAATTAGGTGTACAAATTGTTGAAACAACAAGGTCTCATTGCCTTCCCAGGTTTGTGAATTTTAGGAAGGCAATAGAGTTTTGACAATGTTGGGTTACTCTGGCAAGCAAACAAATCTAACCTTAAGCTTCAACAACACTATACAAAACAGATTTTCCATTGAACAATTAGCGGAAGTTAAAAATTATCAACTGAAACGTAAAAGACGACAATTGTATCACAAAGTACCTTCATAATAGTAGAAAATTTAGGCGAAATGTCTCCTTTGCTCAAAGAATGGTTTTACCCATAGATCTTTTAGATACCCAGCTCGAGTTTCCGCTCCAGCTCCATCTCTTGCTACATGAGCAATACTGAACGTACATGGAAACAACCGTTTTCCTCTTTGTTTTTGGCGCTATATTTCAAATTAAAATATTTCGTTCTAGTTGTATCAACCTAAGCGATCACACTCATTTCAAGTATCAAAATAAATCTGTACGTGAATGAAACGAAACATTTTTTCCCACTAGACACGTGCTACAACGAAATTAACAAATTGTTGTTGCTTGGCATCCGTCCTAGATCAACTACGCATACACTATATCATGTCAAATGTCAATGTCAATGTCATTGCTGTTCTGTGATTGGCTACCGTTAAATCTATAAACGTATTAGTTGTACTTATGAACCAAGAGGTTTATTTTAATTTCCCGTACCCGCGAGTTTCCATATCGTGGATCTTAAAGAGCTTGCTTGCTCCAAAATTTCCGCTTTTACTATACCATTTCATAAAAAATTGATCATTTTTAACGTATTGAATTTTTTTAACGAACAACTCATCTCGCAATTCAAGCTCGTTCGATTAAAACGTTTCAAATATTTGTCGGCGAGTAAGAAGTTTCTCGTTGGTTTCGAAGCGCCATCGTTGGTACGTGCAGGAGACTCTGCGATGGCGCCTTGGGGGTTCACTCCCCTTTTTTGGACCAACACCGACATTTTTTGCTTCATTCTCTCATCATCGAGAAACTCGACGTGTGTGATGCCAAGACATTCGTAGTTACAAAGACGTTCAAATATGCCCGTCGAATGGTAAACATTTCGGTATTTCACAGTGGAATTTCACGTATTAACAAAGTAACCATAAGTTGGTAGCAGTGCATATATACCTATCATCGTCATTTAAGTTTTATTTCCTGCTTATTTCAGATTAAATAACCTAAAACTACAGTTAAAATAATAGAATCAAAAAACACCGTATATTCTATTTGAGTGTTGATATGTACTTCGTCGATGGTCGTGGAACCCGGTGAGTAAACTTTAAAGAGAAAGAAAAAGATCGAGAAGAAGAAGAAGATAGTTAGGCCCCCCCGCGACGTAATTGCGAGCCGCGAGTGTGTTCAAATGGGTGGTCCTTTATCGCGCCCCGCTGGTGATGGTCGCCTCTTCGGCTCAACAGCACACAACTACTAACACAAGTTTTCACTAGATATCAATGCGTTGCTAAAGAGACATTTTCGTTTATTAAAAAAGAAGAATCAACATTGTCAGTTATACAGAGAGGTTATACTGTCATTCATACTTAATTCGTCACCTATAATTATCCAAAATATTAAACCTTGTTTGTAATAGAAATACGAATTTTGATTTTATTTTGTATAGATTACTAGTTATTATTAATTCGATGGTATTAAATACGAAATCCCTAATGGTATTTCAGAAATTTTTAAACGCATTCCGTATGATGCTGTCATAAGAACCTATTCATTTTTTTCCTAAAACTGACAAAACCTTATGACAGGAAGATAAATCTAATGCCCTAATAGATTTTTAACGAGGGACATAGGGCTCACTCGACCACGACCAAATCTTGAATTTTATTAGTTTTAGACACAGAGGCGACTCGCTTTAGGGTAAAATTGGTAGAGATCCTCCATATTTCATTTGCAAGAAGTCTTTTCTACCCCAAGGGTTAGGTAAGATGTCCATTACGTGGTGGTTGGATGTCCTAAATGCTTCAATATGAAATTATTCTTATACCCGTAAGGAAAAATCGTTACCAAACTTTTAAGGCAGAATTTTTTTGAAATGATTAAAGCACTATCAAATCTGTAGGTTGCTATTCATTATCTGTGTTCCATGCGACACCAAGACTACTAACTGGCTTCATTCGTCACTTTTCAGAATATTTCAACTTCAATCTTTTGCGAAATTTTCTTTTTGGTATTCCATAAGTGCCTCTGTGACTGCTAATGAATTTTCCTCTACCCATTCACCTCTTTGGGAACATATTCTTTTATACAAAGGAGGTATGATATCTTAAGAAAAGATAATACGAATATATTGTCCAACTTTGCTTACTATGACTCATTTACTATCAATTGAAATTTTAGACTATAAAATATTTTTCAAGCAACTCGTTTGTGGATTGGTTTGAAGGTGAGGACTCTAATTAAGCAATCAGCAGAAGTTGACGTGTCATTCGAAAATAAATTGCTAGAAGCCACATCTAGAATGAGCCTAACCTAGCCCAACATAATTTATGAAATGTTTTTTTTTGTATTGAAACTTCTCTATTCTTTTTTCACAATCATCGCCATTGGTACTGAGCTAATTAGTCCTGATTTGCTTTTTTTCTGCATAAAGCTTCAGTTCTTTGAGTATTCATAACTTCCTGTGACTTTTGTCAAGCAGTTGTAAGCACGTCACTCATCAGTGAGAATCTTTGCACCTTCTTACACATAAGTGATATCAAACTTCTAATCTGAAATTATTTGAACCATAATCAATCATCTCCAACAACCACCGACCTTTAAGGTTCATCACCTTTCATCTTCTCTACCTCTTCGAACTCTATTTCCTACGCTCTACTGTAGTTAAGTATCCAGTAACCGTATTTTTCCTTACAGGACCTTGAAGTCCACAGTTTTTTCTTCTTCTCTAACTGCCTGATTTACTAGCAGCTCTAATCAATTCTAAACATTGTAATCTTCTGAGGACCTCAGTCTCGAAAGAGCTTGTATCTTCCCAATCTGTCTTCGATGAGATCTTGGTGCTTACTAAGGTCTCTGTGAATGAATCTTCTGCTTCAACACAGTTCCCCAAGTAGTGCGGAATGACTCGAAACGAAGGACAGTTACATCGTCTATTGCTTCAAGCTGGTTTACACCCGGCTCGAAGGACCAGGTAGTGTAATTTCGTTTGCGTCGAGGTTCTTGGTGTGTTTCATAACTTTCCTATGTTTTTGCCACATTTTGAGACTTTTTTAATTTCTAACAGTCGCAATTTATACATAACGATGGATTTATAGATGAATCCTTTGGATATTAACAACATCTGTTGTCCTAAATCTGTTTTCTGTTGAAATTATTCCCTGATACTTGATTTTTATGAAGGAACACATCGAACGCATCCAATACGGTGATGTCTCAAAATATTACCGGATTAGAATCGAAATATGTCACTCTGGAAGAATCTAGACAAAAATTTGTGTGGCGGAGAAGGATTTTTTGAAACATTTAATGTCGGTATTACATGATATCGATATCGAACATCCTAAGGGTGTGCTTTATTTCGATGTTATACCGGTACCACCTCCAAACGTTAGACCGGTAAGTAAATTGTAAATTATAAAACGTTTTTCACATATTTTACCACGTTGTCACATTGTCAGGACTTTCCAGGAAGTTTTTAAATTGTATTAATCGAAAAATATTGATATAATTACAGAAAAATTAATTTTTATTATATATTTTGTTTAAATATTGGGAAATTTGTTACAAAAATTGTACAAGGTTATAAAAAATTGTTTAAACTCGCTTTTTTTTCAATAACATACCCATTAACACGTTGACTGCCAAAGCAATTTCACAATTTCATTTAGTGGCATTAAATCATTAGAAATATTAATTTAAATACAAAATTGTTATTGGAAGGTATAGAAAAAACTCTTTGGGGGGTGAATTACGAGTTATTTGATAGTTGGCAGTCAATACGTTTACCCCATTGGATCATGTATCAAAAAAATTGGGGAAATTTGTACTCACAACCCCTTTATTTTGATTTAAATTTCCTTTTGGTTATTGGAAATGTATTCTTACCTTTTTCAGATTAATAGTCAGGGTGTTATACGTTTGAATTACGAATTATGTAGAAAAATCTTCTTGGGGGGTTAATTATAAGTTATTTCATAGGTGTCGTGCTTAAAACAATTAAAGGTATTCCCGGAAGAACTCATTTCCTTTTCCATCATCTGAATCAAGTAATTATTGACCTCTCTATGATCATGCTTCACCAAGAAGTCTATTTGATTTTGCCATCATTGTAGACTGATTTTTTTTCGATTCGTAACTGTTAACAGTAGCTGTACCAATCCGTCTCTGTTTCTGACGATGTTTTGCTCCCGAGATCCTCTGTTGAATTTGCAAGTCTTCATTGGGAAATTGTACATACTTCTTAAGGTTAATACTCCTCGAACCAGAATCTATTTATGTCGAACTGAGTTGAAATTTCATTATTATTCTAATTTCCAGTTATTTTTCGACATTTTCATACTAAGAAACTTCTTGTAGCCACTTAAAAATCTGAGTATCTTCTATATATAGCCATCACCACATTTCTAATAATGTTTTCCAGATAAAATTCTACATTCATGGACTTTAGACGAATAGAAAATCATCGCTGATCTAGCTTTAAAATATATTTTTCCCAGATTGTTTTGAAACATCGTTATTTAACTATTTTGGAAAGAATATTTCTCTCCAGATCTATCTAAGCTCACTACATGGACTAAATATGACCTCTAGAAAATACTTGTTGAACCAGAAGGCTTTTTACCTTCCAATTGGGATTCTTCGTCGTTTATTGTACTAGGATTGTCTTTTTTTGCCAACCAATCATTTACTGACGAAATTGTGGAAAGCAATTGTGAAAAATCTTCTCCAATGTCTTTTTTTATCACCATCACCATCAGAAGCTTTTAGAAACTTCACGGCGAATACTTATAGCAAGAGAAAACTTCAGTCGTTCTATTCTTATAATTTTTAGTTTTCCCTTTATAAAATTAGCTCTGGTCGACACTGTATATAATTTTTTATTTGGTAAACGACGGTCCGTTATGTTCGGGGCTCGGTATTTCTACATGGAACCAAACTTCTGTTGTTTGTTTTAATAAATTGACTGATCCGAAATAGAATATAATAACAATAATTTCGATTAAGGCGAAAATTGTAGGTTAGAATTTTTATAACGACGGATAGAAAAGCAACGCCTACCAAAAGGGATTCAAATCCAACAAATAACAATAGATAAAAATAAAAAAATATTTAGATTATATTTCAAAAATATTTAAAATGACCGTACTAAGTTTTGCAACGTTTTTAAAATTAGACTAGTTCGGAATTGGGGTTATGTTTGTATTGACGTAAACGGTTTTTCTTAAGACGTTCACATTGAGAGTAGTTTTATGGTTTTAAGAGTTGATTGGGTAGGATGAACTTCCTCCTCGCATATCCCCATTTATCAATTGACGTTTTGGTAATTAACTTTAGCAAGTAGTAGATTATTTCTTCATCCTTTTTCCTTTTCCTTTCTCTTTGCTTCGGTTTTCTTCGTCTACATTATTTTCATTTACCTTTTTTCCAGTTATGTCGCAAGTATTTTCAAACGAAGTATCATTTTCATACATTCATTAAAGACACTGAATCCAATCTTCGATTTTATCAATATCTATACACCTTACACATTCTTATTTACAGTTTTTTCCAGCTGAATCTTCGGTATCCAAATCTATGTCACTTTCTTCTTCAGAAGTTGATTCTACTTCGTTTTTATTATCTCTATTTTCTTTTTGATACTTTGTACGTTTTCTTACAGTGTTGTCAATTTTTGGGACTGGACTTAATTCGCAAAGAAATTTAGGAGTTTTGATAATGTCTGTAATAGAGTTTGAGGTTCCTGATTGGGGTTATTTCGACGCGGCATCCAATAATTCTGCGATTTGATTTTCATTAGAAACATTTGGTTGTGTTTGCTCTTCAAGTCTGAAATGAAAGCATAATCATGAATAATGGATATTCCAATCCAGAATAAGCATTCCATTGAGACGTAGATTTTCTTTAGGAATTACGACATTAAAATGCGGTTTTAAGGACTTGAAAAAAGCTCTATCTAAGGATCGGAGATGATGAGTAGTATGGAACAAAAGTCACACAATGTCATTTGCTTTGGTTAGCTCGATATCTTCAACCGAACAATGCGATGTACGTCCATCAACAAACACTAGGATCAGTTAATTTTCCACGTCGTTCGTTAAAAAGCTGGTGGCGTCCAATTTAATAATTAATTGTTCACCCCATCTGGGTACCAGTTATTTATATACTTTAACTGAAGCTGATTACGACTTCCTGGGGAAAATCTCCTGTCGGTGAAAATTTTTTCCGGCATAACAAACTGCACTAAGTCAAGAGTTGGAATTCCACCAAGCGGAAATTACGTAGTAGATGTTTTTCGTTGTAGGCTTTCTTTCCGTCGACTTCTGCATAAACAAATCGAGAAAATGTCAGAATATTTCATATATAAATAGAAGGAATTCCAACTGAGTAATGTAATTCTTTATTGCCGCAACCGCGTCTAATATTATTATTGTCGAGGACGCCAGAAATGATAAAATTTGATATATTGGTCGAGATTAGCAAATTTTCTATGGTCAGCTTTTCCCTAAACTGTCCAGAAAATAGTCCTATATCCACCCCAAATCTGAATTTTCCGTCTTCTTTTGTATTCGTCGCGAAACGAGGGTTACATAAATGAAATGCGGGATCGGACATATGCGTAACATTAATTTATTATAGTAGGGGTCAAGCGATTTCCGAAACACCACTCGCCGGACTGTTTACTTATAATTCCGCATAAATACGTCGACAATAATTTTATTTAAAGGTTAACTGGGTGTGTTTTTTCACTTTGTTCCACAGAATTATTTAAAAAAATACAGTGTGTATGATATAAAGTGTAAAGTCTCAATCATTGGTTTGTTTAATCCATGATCATTTTGATCTCCCTTATTTCTTGCCTCCCGTGGCATCCATTTAATTTGTTTTTGACATATCTCTCAATTATTACACGCCCTGAAGGTATATAAACACGTGTCATCACCAATTTTTATATCTTAAGGTATATAAACACGTATCATCACCGATTTGTATATCTTAAGGTGTATAAACAGGTGTCATCACCGATTTGTATCACTGAAGGTGTATAAACACGTATCATCACCGATTTGTATCACTGAAGGTGTATAAACACGTATCATCACCGATTTGTATATCTTAAGGTGTATAAACAGGTGTCATCACCGATTTGTATATCTTAAGGTGTATAAACAGGTGTCATCACCGATTTGTATATCTTAAGGTATATAAACACGTATCATCACCGATTTGTATATCTTAAGGTGTATAAACACGTGTCATCACCAATTTGTATATCTTAAGGTATATAAACACGTATCATCACCGATTTGTATATCTTAAGGTGTATAAACACGTATCATCACCGATTTGTATCACTGAAGGTGTATAAACACGTATCATCACCGATTTGTATATCTTAAGGTGTATAAACACGTGTCATCACCGATTTGTATCACTGAAGGTGTATAAACACGTGTCATCACCGATTTGTATATCTTAAGGTGTATAAACACGTGTCATCACCGATTTGTATCACTGAAGGTGTATAAACACGTATCATCACCGATTTGTATATCTTAAGGTGTATAAACACGTGTCATCACCGATTTGTATCACTGAAGGTGTATAAACACGTATCATCACCGATTTGTATATCTTAAGGTGTATAAACACGTGTCATCACCGATTTGTATCACTGAAGGTGTATAAACACGTGTCATCACCGATTTGTATATCTTAAGGTGTATAAACAGGTGTCATCACCGATTTGTATATCTTAAGGTATATAAACACGTATCATCACCGATTTGTATATCTTAAGGTGTATAAACACGTGTCATCACCAATTTGTATATCTTAAGGTATATAAACACGTATCATCACCGATTTGTATATCTTAAGGTGTATAAACACGTATCATCACCGATTTGTATCACTGAAGGTGTATAAACACGTATCATCACCGATTTGTATATCTTAAGGTGTATAAACACGTGTCATCACCGATTTGTATCACTGAAGGTGTATAAACACGTGTCATCACCGATTTGTATATCTTAAGGTGTATAAACAGGTGTCATCACCGATTTGTATATCTTAAGGTATATAAACACGTATCATCACCGATTTGTATATCTTAAGGTGTATAAACACGTGTCATCACCAATTTGTATATCTTAAGGTATATAAACACGTATCATCACCGATTTGTATATCTTAAGGTGTATAAACACGTATCATCACCGATTTGTATCACTGAAGGTGTATAAACACGTGTCATCACCAATTTGTATATCTTAAGGTATATAAACACGTATCATCACCGATTTGTATATCTTAAGGTGTATAAACACGTATCATCACCGATTTGTATCACTGAAGGTGTATAAACACGTGTCATCACCGATTTGTATATCTTAAGGTGTATAAACAGGTGTCATCACCGATTTGTATCACTGAAGGTGTATAAACACGTATCAACACCGATTTGTATCACTGAAGGTGTATAAACACGTATCATCACCGATTTGTATATCTTAAGGTGTATAAACACGTGTCATCACCGATTTGTATCACTGAAGGTGTATAAACACGTGTCATCACCGATTTGTATCACTGAAGGTGTATAAACACGTGTCATCACCGATTTGTATATCTTAAGGTGTATAAACAGGTGTCATCACCGATTTGTATCACTGAAGGTGTATAAACACGTATCAACACCGATTTGTATCACTGAAGGTGTATAAACACGTATCATCACCGATTTGTATATCTTAAGGTGTATAAACATGTGTCATCACCGATTTGTATATCTTAAGGTGTATAAACACGTGTCATCACCGATTTGTATCACTGAAGGTGTATAAACACGTGTCATCACCGATTTGTATATCTTAAGGTGTATAAACACGTGTCATCACAAATTTCATATCTTTATATGAGTTCTAGATGGTCTTTGTGAGTTGGTCTTCTTCATAATTTTAATATTGGTATTTTATCGAAAGCCTTTTGTAAATCTATAAACATATACTTTCTGTTTTCTTCTCTACTAATTGCTTTAAAAAGAACAAGTTGTCTTCCAGCTCTAAACCTACTCTATTCTTGATCTTTTTCCTTTTCTCCTCCAATTTATGTGACTGTAATTATTCAATGTAATCTTCTTTTAGCTCCAAGGGATGTTCGATTAGTTCAAGCTGCTCAAAATAGCCTTTAGCTTCTGACATCAAATATTCCTTGTTGGAAAATCTTTGAACACCAACAGGGGTGACTTAGAGGGTTAAATCTGATGAATAGGGTATATACAAACTTTAATTCATCAATTTTGGTCATTACAACATTGACGGATTAGTGAGCTGGTACATTCTTTTGATGAAACAACGCTTCCTTCTTAATATTCACCGTTGATGGTTTTTCCTTTTTCAAGATAGTCAATGAAAATTATCCATAAAATCGACGCCATGACCCAGATGGAACGGTCTTTGATTACTTCTCTGCTTCGAGTGTGAAGTAATGGACCCACGTTTCATCCATGGTTATGAAACATAACCAAACACTTGATGGAATAATCTTCACGATGCTGTTTTTGTTCCATTGTGAGCAGAAGCGCCTTCATCTTGTCCAAATTTTCAGTTAATATGCGTTGTACTATATTTTTTATAATGCCCATTATGTCTGCTAGATCGCGCACTTTCATTAAACGATCATCCAGTACCGCTTTGTAGATCATCTCCAACATTTCTGGAGTCTTCATCTGATTTGGTCGGTCACTGAGAAGCTGGTCATCGCAGGTCATAAGGTTGTTGAGGAGCAGTCTCGCCCAGAGGAAACTCTAATTCATATGCTGTATAGATTGTTTACTTTCTAATATTTTTCAAGCAACTACCGCCATCTCTAGGTCGGACCAGATTCATCTCGGAGCATCCCCGTCTTTATATTCAAGGTACAAACGACAAATTCACGTAGTTTTTAAATAGAAATTTCTCTAACTACCCCCGTCACTGTTCAAACATGTGGAACATCCACTATAACGAATCGTCTATATTTGTTATGGTGGTGTTATTGGAAATTTAATCTAATCCGATTCGTATTTATTGAGGTCGACCCTCGAAACTTACAGTATGTTCTTGTTTTGATAAGAGATTTGATGGTTGAAGAAGGACAAACTATCTTGTCAATACAAATAATTATATACAGATTGTCCGTTTACGCGACGTTTATAAATATACGAGGTTTGTATCGAAAGTTAAGACGAACTGGTGGTTCCAGTAGATCATTACTTGGGACGTAATCTAAAGAATGAGAAGAAGAATCCGTTATGATAATTTAAGATCCAAACGACTTTTAAGAAGAAGAGAAAAAAGACAAAATATTAATTGTTAAATCATTTTTTTTGTTTTATCAGTCAGAATTGGTGAATTGATTGATTTAGAGTATTCTAAGATGGCAAAAAGATTTTATTAGTTTTTGGCACTTAACTGTTAAAATTTTTGAAAAAAGGTGTTTATATTGAGTCAATTTACTCGGTCGCCATTTTTTATTTTCAAAATTTGGAAAAGAAGAAATTTTTTGAAACTTTTTTCGTATTTTTATACTGTATAGATTTGATTTTGTTATTTTCAGTAAAATATGTAAAAATAAACAATTTTTTTTTGGATTTTGTAAATATTAAGGGTTGAAATTATTTTTGTGTGAATCCAATCTTATCTTGTTATAGAGTATGGAATTTTGTACAATTTTTTATGCAGAAAATTTTTGAAAATGTACGAGATATCATCATAACTATTCATCGAAGTAAATGATTGAATATTTTGAAAAAATTGACGGTTAAAATTTCTTTTTTATGAATTTAGTTTTATCATATTATAGAGCGTGAAGTTTTCTACAAATTTGATGCCCACAATTTTTCTATACGATCAAAAATAAAAGAAATAACAGCAAAAAGTACATCGAAGCAAATTAATTTTCCAAAATTAAGGGTTGAAGATTTTTTTTTCATAAATTCATTTCCATCATGTTATTAAGCATGAAGTTTTCTACAAATTTGATGCTCACAATTTTTTTGTACAATTAAAAATAAAAGAAATAACAGCAAAAAGTACATCGAAGCAAATGAATTTTCCAAAATTAAGGGTTGAAGATTTTTTTTTCATAAATTCATTTCCATCATGTTATTAAGCATGAAATTTTCTGTAAATTTGATGCTCACAATTTTTTTGTACGATCAAAAATAAAAGAAATAATAGAGCATGAAATTTTCTACAAATTTTGTCACAAAAATAAAAGAGATAATAGCAAAAAGTATATCGATGCAAATAAATTCCTATTTTCGAAAAATCAAGTGTAACATACCTTTTTTTTCGTGAATCTATTCCCATAATGTTATAGAGCATGAAATTTTCTAAAAATTTGATGATGAATGCATGTGGCAACAGCAACAACACTAAATTATCAACTATTAATAAAACACAACCACTTATAGTGAAAAATAATAAACCCATAAGAAATTATATTTAAAAACCAATAAAACTATAGACAAATGTCTGTTTATTAATAATCTTGAACTCTTTAAAAGCCGAAAAGATTCTAAATTAGTAAAACCTTTGTATCATTTCAGATTTATCATATCTAAAAACTATACATCAATACACCTAACCTATAAAAGTATATATCTTCACGTCAAATTCCAATTCGATTTTTAATTATAATAATCGATTGTTTTTCCGAATGCACGGAAACGTTCAATCGACGTAAGCCGTATCGATTTCAAATTAAATTATTAGTTTTTTATAGAATCGCGTCTTGTGTGTGCTTTATTCTTGTCGTTGATTCCGATTAAAACGTTTGAAATAACTGAAGGTAATGAAAGTAAATATATGAGCGATACGTGTCTCTTCCCCATTTGGAGGTGCATTCACTCTAACCAAATTGGAGGCATTTAACATACGAAGAAATAATAAAACTGCAATTGGCGTTCACAGAAAAAAATTCTTTAAACACATGGTTGATTTCGAAAAATAACAGGCTACGTAATATTTTTATTTTCTCGCAGTTTTAGATAAAGTTTACATAACCTCAATATTTAGGGTGATTTGGTTTGTTTTTCGCGATACTACGACTAGCGAAAATTACGTCATTTACTTCAATATGACGTAATTGTATTTCTTTGTGTAAATACGACTTCGGGAGTCGTTTCCGGTCGCTGCCACTGCAGTCTCTTTTGGGGTTACATGGAGGGTGATTTTACTGGGGAGACAATTGACAGTAGCGCGTGTTTCGGACGAATGTTAGATCCGCTCCAGTAGCTCAGCCTGCGTTTGTCTTTTGTAAACGCGACGGGGAGTAAGGGATAAGTGGATTTTGCATGTGATAGTTTGAACGGGATGCCGGGTTCTTGGGGGATACGAGATGAGAATCCTAATATAATGACATCACGCGATTTGATTCTATTGAAATTGTAATTGTTTGAATGTATTGAAATTTACGATCTTAAAATTAGTCTAATTTTCAAGTAACCGCTCCGTTTATTCAAACTATACGATGTTCTTTGCTTCTATCGTAAGTTTTACTGCCGTTTCCAAGAATTCTAGACACGATTTCGGCGGGTCTAATCCAACTACCGAACATCGCCTCTGCATTTCATTACACGAAACCTCGCAAATCACCTAGCAATCGAAATTATACAGTGTAGAAAATCTCAACTTTATTTTAAATATTATTATGTTTTAGTGAACTATATAATCATTCAATATCGATTAATTTCCCGCAGATTCGCATATCCATCTCCTCTCCACCGATAAGAACCCTTAGAATTTGTCTATTACAATTTTCTGATATTAAATATGATAAAAACTCGATTTTACAAAGCCCCGGCGAATCTGCTACGCAACTATAAAAAAAGTAAAAGATTCTAACGGACCTCTGGATACCTTAAGACAATCGACATGAAACCTACGATTCACCTCGAACTTATCCACTAAAATCATCATCTAGAAGGTCTGTTATCATTATCTGGAACCAAGGATGCTATAAAAATGATTCTTCAGTACCTTGATGAAGCTACTAAGCAAATATCTGAAGAATACAAGATTCTAATAAAGCGCCGAGATCCAGAAGACAATAGAACATACTTATGAAGGATTTAACTGAAGCCAATCCACTGGAATCATCGTCTAGAATGTCTGTTATGATTATCTAAAACTAAGGATGCGATAAAAATGATTCTCCAGTACCTTGATGAAGCTACTAAGCAAATATCTGAAGAATACAAGATTCTAATAAAGCGCCGAGGTCCAGAAGACAATAGAACATACTTATGAAGGATTTAACTGAAGCCAATCCACTGGAATCATCGTCTAGAATGTCTGTTATGATTATCTAAAACTAAGGATGCGATAAAAATTATTCTCCAGTACCTTGATGAAGCTACTAAGCAAATATCTGAAGAATACAAGATTCTAATAAAGCGCCGAGGTCCAGAAGACAATAGAACATACTTATGAAGGATTTAACTGAAGCCAATCCACTGGAATCATCGTCTAGAATGTCTGTTATGATTATCTAAAACTAAGGATGCGATAAAAATGATTCTCCAGTACCTTGATGAAGCTACTAAGCAAATATCTGAAGAATACAAGATTCTAATAAAGCGCCGAGGTCCAGAAGACAATAGAACATACTTATGAAGGATTTAACTGAAGCCAATCCACTGGAATCATCGTCTAGAATGTCTGTTATGATTATCTAAAACTAAGGATGCGATAAAAATGATTCTCCAGTACCTTGATGAAGCTACTAAGCAAATATCTGAAGAATACAAGATTCTAATAAAGCGCCGAGGTCCAGAAGACAATAGAACATACTTATGAAGGATTTAACTGAAGCCAATCCACTGGAATCATCGTCTAGAATGTCTGTTATGATTATCTAAAACTAAGGATGCGATAAAAATGATTCTCCAGTACCTTGATGAAGCTACTAAGCAAATATCTGAAGAATACAAGATTCTAATAAAGCGCCGAGGTCCAGAAGACAATAGAACATACTTATGAAGGATTTAACTGAAGCCAATCCACTGGAATCATCGTCTAGAATGTCTGTTATGATTATCTAAAACTAAGGATGCGATAAAAATGATTCTCCAGTACCTTGATGAAGCTACTAAGCAAATATCTGAAGAATAAAAGATTCTAATAAAGCGCCGAGGTCCTGAAGACAATAGAACATACTTATGAAGGATTCAACTGAAGCCAATCCACTGGAATCATCGTCTAGAATGTCTGTTATGATTATCTAAAACTAAGGATGCGATAAAAATGATTCTCCAGTACCTTGATGAAGCTACTAAGCAAATATCTGAAGAATACAAGATTCTAATAAAGCGCCGAGGACCAGAAGACACTAGAACATACCTATGCAGGATTTAACTGAAGCCAATCCATTGGAATCATCGTCTAGAATGTCGATAAACCCTTGGAATATGTCTGTTATGGATGTCTGACATTATACATGATATAAACTTGATTTTCCAGAGACCTACGAGGACCTGAAGACCAAACAATGTACGATTCGTACGAATATGTATTTCAATAAGTTCAATAGCTGTTTTCGAATTATTCTGGGACACCCTATAGATTTATAAACAGAAATAACGAATACCAAGGCGAGGATATTTTCAGGAATCAAATACTGATTGAAAGCAAACAATGTGTCTGTTAAATTTAAACCCCAAACTCGGGGGTGGATTTAACTAAATGGCTTAGCTAGAGTTAGGTTTCTAACCTAATTTACACTTGGTGTTTGGTGAATTTGATATGTTTTAGAGACGTTTTAATTCAATTTATATTATTATACGTAGGGGAACTTATATTATGAAAAAAATACAATCTGTAAGTTTTATTTAAAAATATATTGAATTGGATGTCGATGGCGTAAATCATAGAGTTTCTAATTTATTATAGAGAAAATGACAGTTGTTCTTCTTTTTTTGAGAACAATAATAATCGAAAACAATGATATCGATACTTGTATTTCATTACAGAATTCAAATCGATTACTTCGACTTCCCTTTTCTACGACAATCGAAACTAACCGGAAGTTAATAGACACAATACAGTTAGATTATGCGTAAAATGCTAACACTTCCGAAAGGACACGTGACCAAACGTTAGGGGATGAATTTAATTCATACAAATTTATGAGAAAAGATCGAAATTGACGATGCGAAAAATATCGACTATAGAAATATCCATTTTGAGTATAATTCACGTTGAAGTAGAAAAAAATGATCTATTAAGAGTTTTTGGTACGAAATTTAAATCACTATATATAGGGTGTTCCATATTGGATAAAAAGGGAAAATTTAGGCACCACCCTGTATAAAACCAATGTATTTCCATTGAAACTATAAAACGAAATCATTTACTAGCAAGAGCGAGACATATATAGAGTAAAAGTAGCTACTTGGTTGAGTAAACAAATAATTACTTGGTTTTTTTCTGAGCGGTTTCGTCATTTTGCTTTTAAGAAGTTAATTCGCTTGAACAAGTTATAAAATAAACGATCTTTATTTAAAATAACTTCTCGTGGTTGAGTTTTTTTTGTAGGTAATTATATAATTAGTCCGGTATTCAATCTAAAGAACATTCTGTTTTAAGATGACAGTTTCCAATAATAAAGACCTCCCAAAACTGAAAACTAATATACTTGATACCGAAAAAACCGTATCGGTACAAAAAATTGATAATTCTAATTATAATAACAATAGTTTACTAATTTTAACTTTTTTATACTGCAAAATAACGTATATAGGAGAGAAGGAGGTAAGACTAATTACGTCTGCATCGAAAAAAGTCTAGCTGTCAATTGTTCAGTCACATTTTCTTCTGGTTTGACACTTGACTGTGATTTGTCAAATAAATGAAAGCAGCTAAACAATTCGATGTGCCACAGACGACATTAGGAAGAAAAGTTAACGCATTTAGCCTAATATTGAACGAATAATCTGATGAAATCTCATCCATATCATTGGATCCTAGGCAACCTGTTTTTTCTGTGTCCGAAGAGAATTAACTTTGTGCTTATCCATTAGAAATGAAAAACGTATTTTCCGAAATAGATTATGCCCCTTCTTTGACATCGGAGATCCAGTTAAATGCCAATGCCGCTTTGTAGATTTTCCTTAACATTTCTGGAGTCGTCACTTCATTTGGTCGACCATTCCGATGCTGGTCTCTTTAAACATGATTCAACTAAAGTCAATCCACTGGAACTATCGTCTAGAATGTCGATAAACCCTCGGAATATGTCTCTTAAGGATTTCTGATATTGAAGTTGATATAAACTTGATTTTCCAGAGTCCTGATGAAGCTATGAGTACCTGAAGACTTTAAGATAATAGAATACGTTTCCGAACGATACATCTAGAACCTATCTACTAATATCTTCATCTAGAATGTCTGTTATGATTACCTGAAATTAAGAATGCGATAAAAATGATTCTCCGGTACCTTGATGAAGCTACTGAGAAAATATCTGAAGAATACAAAATTCTAATAGAGCACCAAGCTCCAGAGGTCCAGAAGACAGTAGAGTATGCCATTGAAGGACTCAACTTAAGACAATCCACTGGAACTATCGTCTAGAATGTCAATAAACCCTTGGAATATGTCTCTTAAGGATTTCTGATATTGAAGATGATATAAAATTGATTTTCCAGAGTCCTGATGAAGCTATGAGGACCTGAAGACTTCAAGATAATAGAATACGTTTCCGAATGATTCATCTAGAACCAATCCACTAATATCTTCATCTAGAATGTCTGTTACGATTATCTGAAACTTAGGATGCGATAAAAATGATTATCCGGTACCTTGATGAAGCTACTGAGAAAATATCTGAAGAAAACAAATTTCTAATAAAGCTCCAAGGTCCAGAGGTCCAGAAGACAGTAGAGCATGCCATTGAAGGACTCAATTTAAGATAATCACTGGAACTATCGTCTAGAATGTCGATAAACCCTCGGAATATGTCTCTTAAGGATTTCTGATATTGGAGATGATATAAACTTGATATTCCATAGTCCTGATGAAGCTACGAGGGCCTGAAGACTTTGAGATAGTAGAATACGTTTCCCAACGATTCACTTGGAACTTATACACTAAAATCATCATGTAGGATGTCTGTTACGATTATCTGGAACTAAGCATGTGATAAAAATGATTCTCCGGTACCTTGATGAAGCTACTGAGAAAATATCTGAAGAATACAAATTTCTAATAAAGCACCAAGCTCCAGAGGACCAGAAGACAGTAGAACATGCCATTGAAGGATTCAACTCAAGACAATCCACTGGAACTATCGTCTAGAATGTCGATAAACCCTTGGAATATGTCTGTTAAGGATTTCTGATATTGAAGATGACATAAACCTTATTTCCGGAGCTCTGATGAGCCTACCAGGACCTGAAGACTTTATGATAGTAGAATAAGTTTCCCAAAGATTCACCTGGAACCTATCCACTAAAATCATGGACTAGGACGTCTGTTACGTCTATTAAGAATAGACTTTGTGCTTATTTTCACAAACGTGTTTTCCGTAACAGATTATTCCTCTTCTTTAACAACATAGATCCAGATCCACTGAAAACGTTCACGAATCATTACTGCCTAATGATTCTGTACTTTCCAATACAGTGTATTTTCAAGTAACTACCGCCATCTCTAGGCCAGGCGAGGTACTTCTGAGATCATCCACGTATATCGCAAGATAAAAAGTCTCCAAGGAACTTGAAAGAGTATTGGCCTTCTAGACACTTCATTTTTTTCAGTCTTTTTCTAAATTATCACCTTCATGTGAATAAAACAATCCTGATCTAGTAAAAGATGCCTACGTAGAACATAACCTAATTACGTACAAACTTAGATAAAATGACAATTATATTTTTTAATTTATAATTCACCCTGTATTATATCGATATTTCTTAAATATAGTATCAATTGTATAATGATCTTCGTAAACACTATTTCAACGTACGGTCTCTTCGTCGGACTGTACACGTTGTCGCCGCCTACTTGATGCTTTTTTTAAAACAAAAGCACACGGCCTAACCGGCTTCCCATTGGTGGGATCATTCAGCTTCATGGGAGGCCTGCTTATAACTTATAATGTAACCACAAGCCTTTAAGCATATAAAACACTTCGCTTGTTTATTGTTTTTTCTTCAAAAGCATTTAACTGTTAAGCTATCTTTACACGATCGATGAATTTTCGCTAGATATTACGTCTAAATGATTTGTTATCATAGTTTTCCTTTGATAAATTAATCGTTACGAATTATATATACGAGGTTTAACCACAAATAAATAATGAGTTATTTCAAAACTAGATGAATCGATACCCAAGAATTTTGAAACATTCTGGAATGGAGTGGAAGCTATTCGATCGAGTTTAGTGCATCAAAGACTCGGGCTGCTGTTTTTACGAAGTAGGTTTGTACTACAGACAGGATTTGTTCCTGTCTGGACACCGCAAATTCGTTTGTTGTCCTGGTATAGTCACGTAGACGAATTAACTAAAACAGCTTCACAAACACTTCAAGACCAAAAAGCCTTATACTACGCAACAGCTCCTAAATTTCTTCTACATCCAGGAGTAAGAATACTATGGGGATAGTCGACTCAATACAGAAAAATTCGACTTATAGTCAATCCAGAGTTGACCAGAAACTTGGACAGCTTAGAACATAGAAGGAAGACGCTAACCTCACTTTTTCACCGATATTACCACTGCAGATGCTGTACAACATAGACATAGACATCTAGAGCAGTATCAGCAAGACCTGCACTACAAACAGACGTTCCTCATGATTACCAATTTCTTTTTCTGACTTTCAAAACGTCGATTTATCGTTACTCCTTTGTTTAGAGAAGTCCAAGTCTGTGGAACCAGCTACCAAGACACATTTTTCCCAAACAAATCAATATCTATAGACTTCTCCATACGGCAGGCACCATTTGAATGACTAAAGTTACCAAAATTACCTTTAATTAGATCAAAAGCACTAAACGCGGTTTTGGTTATGGTCTGAGGTGATATAGATCATCTAACAGCTAATTGTGGATCCTAACTCAGAACCCAATGGATGTTTCAAATTTGAAACATAATAAAATGATTTACCGAGCAGGTTTCATCGATTTACCTCATCACACGGATTTTGTACCAAAGTTTTATACTAATAAGTAAAAAATATATGAAGTATATGCATATCTGAACGAATTTTGGAAGATGTAGAGCTTTGGCAGGCGTTTCAAGACAAAAACACAATTATCCCTAGCCTGAAATTCAAAATAAGTTGTCTTAAACCTTTAACTTTGAGTTCTGTTGGACATAGTTTGTAAACATCGTGGTATACTTTGTATTGTTGAAGCTACTGTGCGGAAAAAAAAATTCAAATAGATAAGCACGTGTAAACTCAAATTGCTAAATTGGGTAAGATACGGTGGTACATCTACATTGTTGTCAGATCTTTCCTTTGTCCGGAAAAATAATGAACTTTGTTATTTCAAATGGATGACATCCAGTTTTTCGAGATATTGGGTATGGGAATTACGCATCCAACGAGGATTGTTACGTGACTAGTATCTACAATTTTGCCAATTCATTCAAAATATAACTTAAAAAACTTGTATCGTTTTGATTGTAATATTTTTTCATCACTAGATCGTCATCTTGAACCACTTAACCTT
The DNA here is from genome assembly GCF_026250575.1 of Diorhabda carinulata. NCBI lineage: Eukaryota > Metazoa > Arthropoda > Insecta > Coleoptera > Chrysomelidae > Diorhabda > Diorhabda carinulata. The sequence goes on along the minus strand of NC_079472.1, from coordinate 11,996,888 downwards.
GAACATATTAAATAAAAGTTGTTATGTTTGCACAGATACACTTTTCTAAATTATTTTGAAGTATACAAAGTTTTCAACCTAAGCGTGACAACATGAAGTAAAGTTTTTTCTAAATTGGACACCATGTATATTTGTTTACCATCGAATTTAGCGTAAAATTCTGCATCTATCCCTGTCTTTTCTTTATATGGATGGAATTTATTTTCACGTAAAATTTTCATTACAGATGTTTACGAAATATCAAGTTCCCTGGATATTTGCTTAGTCTGAAGTTTTTTACGTCCTGATTTGGAAAAATCGTCTACTAAACCGGTTTCGTTAAACTTTTTCACTAATTTACTTACAGTAGATCTTGTTTCGGTTAGGATATAAATTATTAAAGATATAACACGTTTCTTGTTGACTTCTACGCCTATTCTAATATCATTAAAATATCAATTAGTTCTTTTTCAGATAATCGATCGAATAAACAACAATAATAATTTATTGAAACGTCAAATTTGTTATTTTAGCAGTCATAATCACGTAAATATAAAGGGCGCTAATTGCAATGATGCGAATTAAGCTCGGTACGCCACTGATCGTGATTGAATCGAAATTATCACACGAGATCAACGACTTGACAGAAAATGATTGTCTCGTTCCCAAAGGTAAAGAAATCTCAAATGACACCAAAAGAAAACAGTACCGTAATTGTATTATTTCCTCATGACAAACTTATAATACCAAAAATGTTGTTCTTTGTTTCTATTAAAACATTAAATAATATTTTGATTTGAAAATCAGCTGTAATCGTATTAAGGAAAATTAACCTTAAAATTCGAACTCGTAATTGAAGTTTCTCACGGTTCACTAGTAAATACGGTCCTGTCTTAATGATTTTTATAATATGAAATGACACGATTTGGATGCGTGGTATCATCTTTGACGTGTTCAAGCGAGTTGACTTGACCAACGAAGAACCTCCGTGTCTTACAAATGACTAATTATAAAATATCAATTAACACTTGAAACATGTTGTTTTTAAGTGGCGGACGCCATTTTTAAATGCGGCAATCGCGGCGGTTTACGGCATTCTTTACGAGTGCCTTCGGCTCGCTTGAACGTTTATTACGAGGAACAATGGAAATCAAAAGGAAAGTAATGGGAATGTTTGGAAAGTCGATGGTGAAAAAGAGGTTGAATGGTTTACTGTGATTTGGGTTTTGGAAAAAAGAGATGCTCGGTCTTATTTGGTAAAGGTATGTTGATAATTGGTTTTTGAATTGATTCAAATACTTATTGAAAATGTATTTCGTGATTTTTTGGTATTATCTTGAAAATAGAGCCTCCCATGGGTTATTTATTGACCATTCATTCTAATTAACGTCAAATTTAACGTTATTTAATTAGTGGAATGTTTAAATGGGTTGAGGTTTACTACGACCGTTTGAATATTGGCAAGTAAAGTTCGCAACTTATTTTAACCGTTCTCAAATAAGGGTTTTATGTTAATTTTACAAAATTTTTTGTACGCCTTCTTATAGAGAATTTGAGCGACTTTTAGAAGAAATCAAGAAACTCCTAATCGGACAAATTATTTTGGAATTATAGTGGGAAATTGTGCCTAAAAAATTTTGCGGCAGTGCTCGACTTTGTCGTACTAAAATAAGAGGTTAACGGTACTTTGAGACAATTTAATATACTGGGTCTGATAGGGAATTTAAGCAGCTTTTATGTGAAATAAAAAAATTCCCAATCGGACAAATGGTTTTGAAATTATGGTGGAAAGTGTGCCTAAAAACTTCTATTTGACAGCCGAGCTCGACTTTGTCTTACTAAAACAGTCGCTTGACGGAATTTTGAAGATAGTTTATATACAGGGTCTGATAGAGAATTTCAGCGGCTTTTATCTGAAATCAAAAATTTCCAATCGGACAGAATGTTTTGAAATTATGGTGGAAAGTGTGCCTGAAAAACCTAGATTTTGCAGCAGTATTCGACTTTTTCATACTAAAATAGGAGATTAACGGTACTTTAAAAAAATCAATACAGAGGGTTTGATAGAGAATTTGAGCAGCTTTTATGTGAAATAAAAAAATTCCCAATCGGACAAATAGTTTTGAAATTATGGTGGAAAGTGTGCCTAAATACTTGGATTTTGCAACAGTATTCCACTTTTTCGTACTAAAATAGGAGCTTGACGGTACTTTAAAAAAATCAATACAGTGGGTTTGATAGAGAATTTGAGCAGCTTTTATGTGAAATAAAAAAATTCCCAATCGGACAAATAGTTTTGAAATTATGGTGGAAAGTGTGCCTAAATACTTGGATTTTGCAACAGTATTCCACTTTTTCGTACTAAAATAGGAGCTTGACGGTACTTTAAAAAAATCAATACAGTGGGTTTGATAGAGAATTTGAGCAGCTTTTATGTGAAATAGAAAATTCCCAATCGGACAAATAGTTTTGAAATTATGGTGGAAAGTGTGCCTAAATACTTGGATTTTGCAACAGTATTCCACTTTTTCGTACTAAAATAGGAGCTTGACGGTACTTTAAAAAAATCAATACAGTGGGTTTGATAGAGAATTTGAGCAGCTTTTATGTGAAATAAAAAAATTCCCAATCGGACAAATAGTTTTGAAATTATGGTGGAAAGTGTGCCTAAATACTTGGATTTTGCAACAGTATTCCACTTTTTCGTACTAAAATAGGAGCTTGACGGTACTTTAAAAAAATCAATACAGTGGGTTTGATAGAGAATTTGAGCAGCTTTTATGTGAAATAAAAAAATTCCCAATCGGACAAATAGTTTTGAAATTATGGTGGAAAGTGTGCCTAAATACTTGGATTTTGCAACAGTATTCCACTTTTTCGTACTAAAATAGGAGCTTGACGGTACTTTAAAAAAATCAATACAGTGGGTTTGATAGAGAATTTGAGCAGCTTTTATGTGAAATAAAAAAATTCCCAATCGGACAAATAGTTTTGAAATTATGGTGGAAAGTGTGCCTAAATACTTGGATTTTGCAACAGTATTCCACTTTTTCGTACTAAAATAGGAGCTTGACGGTACTTTAAAAAAATCAATACAGTGGGTTTGATAGAGAATTTGAGCAGCTTTTATGTGAAATAAAAAAATTCCAAATCGGACAAATTGTTTTGAAGTTAGGTCGAAAAATATTGCTGAAAGAACTTGGATTTTCCAGTAGGACCCAATTGTATCGTACCAAAATAGGAGTTTTATGGTACTTTAACAAAATTTTATACATGGGATCTAATAGAGAATCGAATCAGCATTTAGAAGAAGTAAAAAAATTTCAAATCGGACAAATCGTTTCGAAGTTATGGCGAAAAATATTTCTGAAAAAACTTGGATTTTCCAGTAGGACCCAATTATATCATACCAAAATAGGAGTTTTATGGTACTTTAACGAATTTTTATACACGGAATCTAATAGAGAATCGAAGCAGCATTTATGAGAAATCAAAAAATTCCAAATCGGACAAATTCTTCTGAAGTTAGGTCAAAAAATATTTCTGAAAAAACTTGGATTTTCCAGTAGGACCCAATTATATCGTACAAAAACAGAAATTCATAGAAAATAAAAAAAATTCAAATCCGACAAATTGTTTTAAAGTTATGGCAAAATGTGTCTAAAAACTTGGGTCTCGCAGCAGTACTCGACTTTATAGTACTAAATAGGGGTTATACGACACTTTAACAAAATTTTATATACATCACCCAATTTATAAATCTTCTAGATAATAATTTATATTTTGAATCGGATCAAAAGTTTGGAGTTATAACCAAAATAGTACCAACTAACTTACTTCCGCTGACTTACAGCAAGTTATTTAATGTTTGAATCCATGTAGTACCTTAGCACCGAAATAAATTTTTAATATAATGAATCGACGCAGAATTTATTATTTTTCGAAAATACTCATATAAAATTTTCCGTGTTTAGAAGCGAGAAGCCGAAACACACAATTTATGTCAACTATAACTCCCACAAAGAAAAAATCCAAATCAAATATGAATTATCTCTATAAATGTACCTGATATTACTTTTCCATCTACCCCCGATTTCTTTTCCATAAAGTGTATGGTCAATGCAAACAGAAGATATGAAAAACAAATATTAGTACGAAACAGCCTTTTTGTTTGACCCACACTAAGGGGCGACTATGACTGACCACTTCCTATAGAAACAGTGAATGTTTAAACACCTTGAAAATGCAATGATGTATTTCCTTATAGTACAAATGTTTGTTTTAAAGACAAGCGCGGGTCAGTGACCAGACAGATTCGAGTTTTGACTTGAAATTCACCGTTTCAAAAACAATTTACGATCAATAATTGACAAATAATCGCACCAAAAAGTTAAATCAGCATAATTATAAATACTACAAACTTTAGGAAAAAGCAAAAGTTCCAAAGTCTAAACTTACGATGTTAGTAGTATAATCATCAATTGAAACACCATCTGAAGGAATGTATGCCAAAGTAAATCCATCTAAACATCTAAATAACCAGCACAAAAGATAGTAGAGGTTCATTCTGAACCAAATGATGATAAATTTGATCATTGAAACAAGGCAGATGTTATATATACGTCATAGTGTACAATTAGACACAACCAATTTATGTCATCTATCAATGTCAAATGTAATATTTCAAAATGGACTTTAAGACCATGACCAAATGACGAAACAGAAAAGAAAAAATTAACGAAGAGAAAACAGTTAGAAAAAAGAGAATAGCTGAATGAAAAAAGGTACGAAATGGAAGAGAAAGATTCTGAAGAAGCAGCGTTTCTGAAACAAAAAGAACGACGGAAAGATTTAAAAAAGAAAGAAAAGGGGCATGAAAATTGTTAGCAGATATATCTGACCGTTTGATAGATGATGTTGATGGTTTTAATTTACAGAATCAACTGTTACCTAAAGAGTTAGCACTTCAAAGATCGCCGTTTCAAGCGCTTCAACTCCAGAAGCACAGGGATCTAAATCCAATTTGACACCGAGACTGATGATAGCTAGAGGTCGATCCAAGACACGTGTGCAAAGAAAAAACAGAGAGAGGAAAACCGATTAACTTAATTATTAAAAAATATAAGAAAATATTGAAAAGACTAGCAAGTCAGGCTATTCAGGAATTAACTGTGATCATTTTAGCCTGGGAACCTTGGGATATCCAACAGAATGTAGGTCTACTGTTGAAGAAGTTCTCTTGTTAAAAGTCAAATATGACTCGTCGTTGCGGGGACTTTTTTTCGAATGAATTACCTGTGTTAACACACCGACAGATACGTAAATTATTTGTCTGGCTATTCAGGAATTAACTGTGATTATTTTAGCCTGGGAACCATGGGATATCCAACAGAATGTAGGCCTACTGTTGAAGAAGTTTTCTTGTTAAAAGTCAAATATGACTTGTCGTCGCGGGGACTTTTTTTCGAATGAATTACCTGTGTTAACACACCGACAGATACGTAAATTATTTGTCTGGCTATTAAGGAATTAACTGTGATCATTTTAGCGTGGGAACGTTGGGATATACAACAGAATGTAGGCCTACTGTTGAAGAAGTTTTCTTGTTAAAAGTCAAATAAGACTTGTCGTCGTGGGGACTTTTTTTCGAATAAATTACCTGTGTTAACACACCGACAGATACGTAAATTATTTGTCTGGCTATTAAGGAATTAACTGTGATCATTTTAGCGTGGGAACGTTGGGATATCCAACAGAATGTAGGCCTACTGTTGAAGAAGTTTTCTTGTTAAAAGTCAAATATGACTTGTCGTCTCGGGGACTTTTTTTCGAATGAATTACCTGTTTTAACACACCGACAGATACGTAAATTATTTGTCTGGCTATTAAGGAATTAACTGTGATCATTTTAGCGTGGGAACCTTGGTATATCCAACAGAATGTAGGCCTACTGTTGAAGAAGTTTTCTTGTTAAAAGTCAAATAAGACTTGTCGTCGTGGAGACTTTTTTTCGAATGAATTACCTGTGTTAACACACCGACAGATACGTAAATTATTTGTCTGGCTATTAAGGAATTAACTGTGATTATTTTAGCCTGGGAACCTTGGGATATCCAACAGAATGTAGGTCTACTGTTGAAGAAGTTTTCTTGTTAAAAGTCAAATATGACTCGTCGTTGCGGGGACTTTTTTTCGAATGAATTACCTGTTTTAACACACCGACAGATATGTAAATTATTTGTTTGGCTATTAAGGAATTAACTGTGATCATTTTAGCGTGGGAACGTTGGGATATCCAACAGAATGGAGGCCTATTGCTGAAGAAGTTTTCTTATTAAAAGTCAAATATGACTTGTCGTCGTGGGGACTTTTTTTCGAATGAATTACCTGTGTTAACACACCGACATATACGTAAATTATTTATCTGGCTATCAAATTTTCCATATTTGAAACTAAACTTCTAACAGACGCATAATGTTTATACTTTTTGATATTTAACAACCGCCATAATTTACTATCGGGTTTTTTGTTCGCTTTTAGCTCGTGAAGTATAAATATATTTGAGTTTCTAAAAAAAAACATAAAAAGGAGGAAATTCACCAAAAACATTTTCAATTTTCAAAGCTGTAACTCCGTTATGTATAATTTAAATTTAACGCTGAAAGTAGATCATTTCTGTACCAAATCATCCTCGTTATGCCACTTAATCGAACAAATACCATCGACTGTTAAGTTCTTTTGTGAAAGCATAAAATAAATATTCTTCTAGTTGTCTCGACGCTCTTGGACTTCATAAATAGCATATACATTCATCTAAGATTAAATAAAGGAAATATTTTTATACCTAGTGCGTCATTTAGTTGTGGAATGTACATATTGGAAGCAGATTTATGAAGATTATCGCGAGAGCACGAAAGCAAATAACCTCGAAATTTTAGTGTTTGCTTTATCGGACCAGGTACTTTTGAAACCAACCTCGTAGCCTCGCGAAGCTGGATCAATTGTTAGAGAACAAGTACAGCCACCCAGCATAAAATCTGATGGTTTTGTTTTAACTCAAATTAAAAGCAACTCAATTACAAAATTTTATCAAATGACAATAACCATTTTGGTTTGGCGTGAGGCTTGAGTCAACACCAAGCACTTAAAGCCGAAAAAGCAATTCGACAACGACAAACAACAACAAATACGAAGAAAAAATGAAGAGATCAACTATTAAGGATTCTGATGAATATTGCCACGACGTTTTGTAGTGGATTCAATCGATTCGCTGTTCAATATCGTCAGCTCATTCTAGAGCATACAAAATCTTCTATAAAACTCTTGAAATAGAAAGGAAAATAAATGACTGATTAATCCATGGAAGTTTTGTCATAGAAATCGATGTCCAGCACGAGTTATAGGATAATGATAGTGTCGTTTTGTAATGTTTACAATTTGCAAATCAAATTTAGTCTAATAAACGATTGGATATAAATCTGCTGATGCTCCAACAAAATCCCACTTAGAGCAGTATTTGCAGGTCGTGGCTCATGAGCAGCAGGTTCACCTGAAGACATCCAAAACGTCAATTTATCGTGACTCTTTGCTTTAGAGAAGTCCAAGTCTGTAGAATCCACTACCAAAGCACGTTTTTCCCAAACACTACAACCTACAGAAGTTCAAGATTTTCCACACGGTGATATAATTCTACAAACAGGTTTTTTTAAGTAGTAGACTGATTCACGCTAATTAATTCACCACCTGTATCGATAAAATGATTATTTAAACACGGAAAAAATCAGTTATACGTTTATTTAACACCATGATAATCAGTAAGCATCTCTTAGTCGAAATGATTTTGATAAGATAATAAAACAGATATAAATTTAAAAAAAAAAGTTTTTAATCAATTTTAGGAAAGCAATAAAGACTTTAACTACTATCAAGAGATGGGGTGAAGATGTCAGGCGGTTACAGAAACATTGTAAAGTCAAATTCGAACTGTAAATCTCGACTTCCCGCCCATCCGCTTTATTTGACATCGGGTAACATTAAATCCCATCTACCGCAACAACGATGGGGGGTCTTCAACGCTATTATTGAAACAGATACTGCTTAAACTTGGTCAGAATTGAAATTCTCATTTTCCCAACTTAATAGTTATATAGGGGTAGTTAATCATTCCAATGGGTAGCTATTTTACAAGAATAATCTTTGTTTCTCTCATAGGTCAACTATATTGGTCTTTACTATACCGGGATTGATAATTATGTTTTGAGATATGGCAACATTGATGCGACGTTTATAGTAGAAAGGTCTTAAGCAAATTCCTCTATTTCTGTATTGTACTTTAAGCTCCAATTGGTTAATCCTGCTTGCGTGCTGGCAGAATCTGTAAATTCTATTTGAATTCCTTGTTTCCAGAACTTTCTTTGACACCATAAACTGGAGAAGACACAGGAATTGTTTTTGTTACAGAAAACACCTAACCAAATGCTCCGAATTCCTCGGAAAACCTTTGATATTGTCCATCAAATCCATAATCATCCATAATTGACACATTTGTGTGACATTCCTCACGATTCATCTGTCAATTAACTTCCAAAGGTGACTTTGCGAAAATACGATAACTTTGAACTCACGTGAATGACAAAAACTTCTAAGGTGCTACCAATAAAATGCACAACAGATTTGGTTCGAGTGTTGTCATAGTGATGAGGCTGAGACAGACAGAAACTCTTGTGGGAAACTATAACCAGAGATGATCTGCTGATTTTACTAGTACAAGTACTAACAGGAGTCGAAAGACGCTAGATTTTCGGCAGATTGTGCTGCAAAGAGGACGAAACCTCTATCAACATTTGAAACACAAAAAAACTCCAGAGCACTACACCTGGGAGTGTTTTATCGCTAAATTCGGTTTGCAATGACTTTTCTCTTCATACTTTCTGTTCATTTGATCAGTTTTGTTTTTTATGAAGACTACTTTTCACTTAATCATTGAACATTTCTTAAATGCTTTGTCTTTTTTTGTACTACTTCTATGATGGCTTTTTTATGTTTTTTTCATTTATTCAGTTGGTCTTATTCTTGTTTCTAATTCAAATTCTAGTTCATTCTCTTTCTTTTCCAGTTTCTTTGTGAATACAACGCTTTATTTATCTTGTTTTCACAATCCTCATTTCCTTTAGACGCTGTTGACTTATAGTCCAGTAAATATTTTCAAAATTCCCAATTTTGCAAATAACTCGGAATCTATGCCGAATTTCGAAAAAAGTAAAAGCATCAAAAATGTAGTTCAAAAAATTTTCTCCAAAAAAGGTTCCTTGTGATTTTTTCCTAATCTCAAAATTAATCTTACAAAAAGCGAATTTCGTGTTACTAGAATTTTTCAGCTATGAAAAAATCTCACATTAGTAAAAGTAGTTTTTTTCCTATCACACAGTGTGTTCAAAAGTATAATTGGTCTCATTTAAAAAGTAAACGTTTAATTGACGACCTCAAGCAAGTATTCGCTATTGGGTGTAGCAGAATCACAGACACGCGTGTTTCAAGTTCACCCAAGCAACCAACCGAAAACAATCCCTTTCGTGTTGTTGTCCAAGAAAATTTTACAAGTCTGAATTTTTTTGCAAACGAAGTTGAAAATTAGAGACTCTAACGAGTAAAATGCACTTTCTTTCGTTCCGAAATGTTGAGTTTTCGAGGAGATACAGCAGTTTCTTCTTCAGTCGAGGACGTGATTTCCTTCAGCGAAAACGTTTTAGTAAGATGTGACCCCGAAGTTTGAGCACATTTTACAAAGAAATGACAGCTCTTAGAGAAAAATTGTACGAGATCTTTTTTGTAGAAAATTTTTTAAACTATATTTTTGATTCTCTTACTTTTTCCAAAATTTGGCATAGATTTCGAGTTATTTGCAAAATTCGGTATTTTGAAAATTAATTTTGATGTAAATCAGCGATATAACTAATTTTCGTGGGTCAGGAGCTGTGATCACTGGACTACTAGATATATCTCGGGGTAGTAAAGAAAATAACATAACGATAAACTGAGCGAGTTGCCAATTTGCCAAATACTTTTATTTTTATCACTACTAGACCTTTTATTTGCCTCGAAGAAAGATAAGATTGATACCCGCCCTAGATAGAAGCATCCAGTGAAGTCGGTTGCCAAGAAATTTTTATATCTTTAGATTTATGTAACTTCAGGTTGAATATAATGTACCGCCTGTCATCTCTGTCATTTAAAACGTGGCATGTGTAAAATTAGATATTAATAGCTAAGAAGAAAGATTAAAAACATACGTTGGTAGTCATTAGTTTTGCAAAACCACGTGGAATATAATTAATGAATTGTACAGAACGAAAACAAAGTGTTTATTTACAGTTTGGCAACGCCGTAATTTTTCATAGTGCCACAAAATTAGACGAGTATACCAGGGTCAATGAAAAAGTAATATCAAAGAGACTAAATGGAAATTAATCACTTATTTTTACAGTGTAGAAAATCATTCGATTATTTCAAATTTGATATTTCATTTATCTAAAACGAATTTATTTGGAATATAATCGAAATTTGGCAACACTGTAGTTTATTGTAACTATATAGACATAATTGAAAAATTGGGATTATTTTTTTTCAGTGTAGGTAAAATACCGTTAAACGCTTCATTATTTTCCATCTAATATGAAGAAAAAAACGTAATTTATTATACAACAATGAAATAATGTAGATTACGGATGATGAAAAAAACTTTGTGGCGAAAGATTCAATTGATATTAACAATGAAACATTTTTTTCAGTGTAGGGAAAAAGTCGTTTTTCAATTTCTCATTTATTCTTTAGATTTTAATTATAAATCAGAACTACCACAAAAATTGAAGTTGGCAACGCTGTAATAACTTAATACAATATTGAAGTCAAAGGTTGAATACGGGTGTCAAACAAAAAATTATATGGACAGAAATTATTTTGAAATTAAAAATTGTTTCAAAAATATTATCATAAGATATGATTTTGGCAACGCTGTAATTTAGAATACAAGTCTAATTTAGTATACGGGTGGCGAAAAGAAAGTTGTATGGATAAACTATGTTTATTTTAACATCAAAAAGTCCGTTTATAAAATACTGTTTGAAAAGACAAACAAATCGAAATATGATGCGACTAACTTTTAAAACCACTTTTGAAAATAACTTTTAATGACCGTAATTTCAATTTAAAATTGAATTTTGACATAAAAATAAACTATATAATACTAAAAGTATTGAAAAAATATTTATTACTCAATAATTTAGGTTTTGTAGGGCTAGAAACTTCTGAAACGACGCTTTTTTAATTAGATTACATGCACGCCATTGGGATCGATTAATTCCCTTAAGTAATTTCTTAAAATACCACAAGGGGTTCCGAAATTGATTAATAACATTATATAAAAATGAACAATATCCATATACTCAAAACAAAACATCGATTTGAGAATTTTCTTACCAACCTTACTTTGATTCAATTATTCCATAAAAATTTTCAATGTGATTAAAATTTTGAGTTTTCTTCGTCGAAATATGATTCTTGTCTCTAGTTCCTCGACATTCTTAGAGCAAACTTGGGAGTAAAAATACAAGAAAAAACTTAATTTCAACTAATTGTGATCGAAATTTTGAAGCAGGTTTAAAAAAATATTCAGAGCTTATGTCAAACCATCCATTATATGCAACGTATTGCTTCAACAGCACCGTACAGGTTAATTTTATCACTAGACGTTAACAATAGGTTCTATAATACGAGGGTTGGTACTTAAGTTTTGAGTCAAATATTCTCAATTAACATTTTTGCATGCAAAAGATGTCATTTGATGTAGAAAAACGTTCTGAATGAATAAAAACAAATTATTGGATGTTAAACAAGGACTGTACGGCCATCAATTCGAAGCTTTGACTGCTCAAAAACGATTTTGTTAGAATCGTTTTCTGCGACTAGTTTTCCTGATTTTTTTGAATTCTTCTGGTAAACAAACGCTGATGTACCAATCGGAATTGATCGTTTTACGTTGCTCTAATGGATTAGGAAAACCAGTAGAAAACCGGGGGTTTTAGATGGTGTTTCATCATCAAAAGTCGAACAGAGCTGATCAGCTGTTGTTTTAATCCACGTCGAAAGTCATGAAAATCATCGCTCGAATCTCAATCTAAGACAACACGTTCTAAGTATTTTCACCATTAAAAAATGTCAAACTTTATTAACCCTCGTATATTAGAGAGTTTTTATATTAAAAATTCGTTTAAAGGTTATGTGATTCATATGAAATTCAGGTACACAATAATAAAGATACTAATTGAATGTGGGTAGAGGAATTTATGATTCTTCAGCGCCGACGGTCTGCGGTGGTGGCATACAGCGATAATCCTTGGGTGCGAAGCCGCCTTTAGATCTCTACCGACCGCCATTGTCGGTATTCGGCGGCCCAATTAGTTTATATGATCGATCGATTGAAATTGATCACGCAATCGGCAATCAATTCAATTGGAGATCTACTAGTTACTCAGTTGATTATCAAAGCGGCTTCATTTGAAGATTAATTTGTCTTTCTTTGATTAAACAACCGTCTAGCTAGAAAATAATAACGAAAATCAACATTTTATATTTAATTCCGTAAGCTCTACAGAAAGGAGTGTAAAGAGAACGTGGAGTGATAAAGTAGCAGCTCCGGCGGCGTCGCGAGTAACGCGGGGGAGGGCGTCGCATACAGGCGCCTACAGTCGCGTCAACTACCGACGCCACTACTAGGAAAGTATATCCACTGTTGCATAAACAGATAAAATGTTTGTTTTTGCTCATTTTTCACTATTTATTGCGTCTGATATCAATTATTGAAAAATAGAAGAAACTATTACGAAAATTGTGTTACGAGAGTTTACAAAGAAAGTTTTCAACTTCACACAGAAACAAAACTCTTTTTTTCATTATATTTTATCGATATTCCCTCCTTTTTAGTCTATACCGTGAAAATATGTAAGGATAGAAGCCTGTAGTATGGTAAATGTATGGTAAGATATAACAGACCCTTTTAATCTTGATCATGTGACCGCATTAGTTAGGAAATATTTATTTTATTACAAAATTGAAATAATAAAATCAATTGCTTTTTTTGTATATTAAAACATACAGTATCACCCTCGTATTTCATTATTATTGTATTTTCATTATAGTATTACTCTCTTGGATAAAACAGATGTTTGGCAACATTGGTACGTATACGAAAAGAATTTCTCCACTAAAGCGTTCCATGGAAATGAAAAATCGTTTATATTTTTATCAATAAATGTGTAAATTGAGTTTTTTTGTTTTTGATATTCCTCACTTAAACACAAATTATCGAATTAAATATTAAATAAAAAGTTTTTTCTACTCAAGTTTTTAGATATGGTAACACTGATGTAAATATGTCAAATCTGACATTGCAATAATGAAGTTTGACATTTTTGGAGACGGAACGCCATCTCGAGCTACCTGGTTTTCCAAATTCAATATGTCAAAAAGATTTATTCGCGTTGGATTCAGCATAATTTAGCAAATGCTCAAAAGAAAAACTCGTGCAAAGATATACTGAAAAAAATACACAACATTCAACGTCTAATTAGCCCTAAAGTCTATACTGATAATAATAATAATAAAATCAGAAAAATTCTCAAAGTTACTAGTTACCCGAGGGAAGCTGGTTGATAAAATGGCCGCTTGACATTGACAGATCAGTTGACTTTCGTAAAACTTCGTAAAACATAGTTAAACTATGTACAAAATATTAGTAAAAATATGAGGTTAGGAATTTGTTTACTTTTACTGTTTACAGAGACTTACATGCAATTTCTTGCACGTAGCGGTCTTAAATGAGAGCAATCAGACCCAATAAACAAAACAAGCAGCTCATTCACACACATCAAAGATAAAACATCCAAATTCCAGCATTCAAATGTTAACTCTAATATAAATTGTTTAGACTGCAATAAAAGATATATAGATACAACTAAACGGTTATTGATATCCAGGATATACCAGCATGAATATGATTACCGAGAACTTGATAAGAACAAACAGAAAATTTGATCTGTCAAGTGAGTACTAGAAATGGACAAAAATACGAAAAACACAGATAGTCGCAACTTTAATTTTGATTATGTAGAAATTCTGGATGGGGAACATAGATAATCAGAAAAAACCATAAGCAAAATGATCGAGGGAGCTAAATCTGGCGAATAATGTGGCCGTTTTTGCTTGATTACTTCTCTCGAACATTGCATAATACTCGCCGTTGATAGTTTTTCTTTTTTCAAGATAATAAATGAAAATGATTCCACGCGCAATCCAAAAAACCGACTCATGACATTGCCTGCAGATGGAACTGCCTTCTTTCGAGCCGTTTCTACCTTTTCAGTTCATTGTTTTGAGTGTTTGGGGTATGAAATGATGAATCTACGTTTCATCCATGGTTATGAAACTGCTTACTATGTCTAGTAGCTTGCGTACTTTCAGTCGACGATCATCCAGTGGATTTTCTCCAATATTTCTGGAGTCGTCATCTTATTTGGTCGATCACTGAGAAGCTGGTCATCGCAAATCATTTAAATCCAATATTTCACTGTTGCTAACGAAGGAATAGTCTCACCCAGAGTAGAATCTAATTCAGCCTTTGTATTGGTTGGGTTAAGGTCTTGCAAAAAAAATTATCGCCAAATAATGTTGATCAAGTTTAAAAATTCACTGAAAACTTTCATTAGCAACGTGGCATCTTCAAACTTAAAACATATGCTGTATAGATTGTGTACTTTCTAATATTTTGCAACTACTCCCATCTCTAGGTTATACCAGGTACTTCTGGGATAATCTCATCTTTATTTCTTTGTTTTTCTATTTATACAACAATTTTTATGTACGTTATATAATTTTTGGCTTATATACAATGTGTCCTATTCATTTATATATACATATATATATTTATTCGATTGTTGTCTTCCTCAACGTTTTAATAATAATGTACCATATATTTTTAGCACTGATAAAGATCAAATAAAAGATCGAAACGTTGGTATTTCTTACTAAAACTCGACATTGTTATATTGAGTCGTCAACCCACAACATCTTTCAAAATTTATGGTGCAACCCTCGTAATAAACATTAGAAAGTGATTGCTATGAAGTTAGTACCAACATCGAATTTTATAAATTCCTATTGCGGAATACAAACAAGAATGAAACGTAAAAATTAGTGAATTTAATTGATGATATAATAAAAGGCAAATTAGTTGTTTTCAACAACCAAAATTGTTGGGAACTAACCGCAGTAGGGTAGGTAGTAAAAAATTACGGTGCCGTTAGCGTTGTATACCCTAAAAACCACAGAATACGGAAAATTACCCTTGTTGTACTTAATGTGCTAAACTACCGTCAGTTGTTGTGTGAAAATTAACAATACAACGAAAAAAATAAAAGATAATCACATCGCGTGTTGATAATTTAAAAGAACGTATTTCGTCACAACAAAATAAATTCATCACTTCGTCTATAGTACATATTCATAGAAAAATCTCGAAATTTAAATTATAAAATGACATTTTTCCGACACTCAAGCGTCAAATCTAATTATATTTCAACACTCAGTATATTAGCAGCTGTTTTTTTATGCCTAACATAATCAAACTCGCGAAACTACCATTTGGGTATATCTGAAAATTTTTCATTAAATAAACTTGATGTTGTATCAAAGAATATTAATTCTGCGAGAAATAACTATTTGTGTTCCCCTCGTAAAGAGAAAAATTCAAAAAATATTGAAACTTAATATACGATGTGATAATTAT
Source organism: Diorhabda carinulata (assembly GCF_026250575.1). Classification (NCBI taxonomy): domain Eukaryota; kingdom Metazoa; phylum Arthropoda; class Insecta; order Coleoptera; family Chrysomelidae; genus Diorhabda; species Diorhabda carinulata. The sequence continues at coordinate 11,981,071 of NC_079472.1, read as the reverse complement.
TGATGACGTGTTTTGAAAAGATTGACAGCAAACTGACATTAACAAATTATTTGACAGAAGCCTACTAGACAAATAATAATGATTCATATCTTAATCTGTTAATGTTTATTTATTTATTCATTAGTTATTGTGTTTTGATACCTTCTGTAAATATTTTCAATAAATGATTACAATTTATGATAATTTTCTTCAGAATGTCTCTTTATAGCGAATGATTTTCTAACCAATAACAACGATTTAATAATCTACGTATCTCGTAAACTATAAATTTTATCGAGTTAAACAAAGAGCACCGTTTTGTTAATAAATTGATTGAAAAATACATTTTTGCTATATTTAGATTGTACAGGTTGTCCCTGTAAAAGTTACGGATTGTTAATTCCGTCAAAGGACATGCGTAATCATCCGTTAAATATTTATAATAATCGAATGTATATTTTCGAGAATAAATTTAAATATAAGAACTGATTTCGCAGCTTTAAATTATTCTATATGAACGTAACGCTCTTTCTTAGGTCTTCCAACACCTTTTGGTACCATATTTTCCTTGGTCTTTGCAGATTCACTGCTCTGCTGTTTCTATGAAGGCTCTGGAGGTTTCCTTAAGCTCGTTTTAGTCTGGAAACATTTTGATATCCTTTGATTAGCCTTTACTTTCGATTTTGTATGTTGCTTCATCATTTTATTACTCTGTCACTCATAAAAATAGATTATTAGATGGCGCTGATACAGCCTATATAAACCAAAAATTGGGATGATTTTAAGGGGATTGTTTCGTGTGTATCTCATCATGACTTTAAGGGTAGATTCCGAATAAGTGTAAAAAATTTATGTTACTTTATTACATACGTACAAGTAAAGTTAATTGACATGGATACAAAGATAATTTTTAACGGTAACCATATGGTACTACTTATAAGTGGATAGTAGTTACAAACAAAACCGCAAAGTACCTAATTACGTATCTGCCTCTTTGAAATTTGTGGTTTCCTTTTTATATATTGATTATATCAATTTTCAGTCACAAACAACGAGAAAAGTTTTATCTATTAAATCGATTATCAATGATGTAATACAAACAATCGAGTGATAGTATGTCAAAACTGTCATTGTTAACAATTTATTAGACAGCTGATCTACGTCGTAATGGCGACCGTGGGGCAAACAATCGATTTTCTCGTACATACCCGTATTAGCTTTACTTTTTTCCGGTAATGAGAGTTGTTTTGTATTATAGCCTTGTTTAATGGTGTTTAGAGGACTCCATAGACACTTTTCAGATCTATTTGGGTGAAACTAATACAGCTGAAACCGAATATTTTTGCAATCATTTAAAATGTATAAATTTGGTGATTGAATTACGGGATATTTTTTGACATTAATTGCCAGTGTTGCCTTCAAGTTTAACAAACATGAGTAGGTTGCAAAGTGATAATTCAGTGACAGCGCTTTAGGTAGAGTTAACCCCTTTCTATAAGATGAAAAAAGCTTTAGCCAGAATTCTTCTTATCTTATAAGTATCAAATAAGTTCACAAATTACACAAAAAATTATAGTAAAAGTATTTGTTTACTCCAAGGCGGGTATTTTTAAATGGACATCAGCTGATTGAATTATCACAAAATATAATTGGAACCGATTAAAATCGATTTGAAAAAGGTAAAATACTCCGTCTCAAATAACAAATCACGTTTTAGAAAAAAATCTTAACGCAAATATTTAAATTTTAATACACTAGGAAACATAAAACATCAATTTTTGTATTAAGTATTTGTATTAAAACAAATAATAATAAAAATCGTTTGTACGTCATATTTCTAATTTTGTCACAATTTTTCGAAATTTGTTAACTTATTGGTCTACTATTCATTAAACTTGTTTCTTTATTGCAAAGTTTACAATAAAATGAATGAAATATTTTTAAATTTTTTATTTTATTTATTAATACTTTTTGAAAAGTTTGAAATGAAGGCGCCGTGGCTTAGTTGGTTAAAGCGCCTGTCTAGTAAACAGGAGATCGTGAGTTCGATTCTCGCCGGGGCCTACAAGTCTTTTTTTATGTTTTTTCATCCATAAATTTCTGAATTAAACTGTTAATAATAACAATCGATATCAAATAACAAGAAAATATTTTTAAAAAAAATTGATGGATATTTTATATTCGTTTTACAACAGATATTATCGATTCATTTCATTATCAATCGATAAATATAAACATTTAATTAACCGTCATTGTCGATTCTCCTCTCGATTGAATCGAAATTAACCTCAACCGAATCTCGCGTATGTGTTTGTCTGCAGGCAAATATCAAATCTGCTCGAAATTCCTGGATTGATTTCAGCCAAGTCACGAATCCTGCTCTAACTATCCCGTACACTATTTATTCTACTAATGATTCGGGGTCAGCTTGTAAACAATCCTGATTTGAAGCCTGCCTATTAGTAGTAGGCTGTGTAACGGTCAAAATAACGTAATAGAGATGGGAATAAATAAATAAAAAATAACTAAAAAATTGAATCAGATTTATACGTGATAAAAAGTTATTTAGTATCATCTTTCAGGTATCTTTCTTTACAAACACACATACGTATAGAAACGTATGAGCTAAATTAAATTTAAGGGATTCAAAGAGCGAAAGGGGCATGGGCGTAAGTAGGGTAGGAAAACGGAGAGAGATTTACTTGGTTAGAATGATATGTTTCCTCAAATTTCATAATAATCACAAAGTATTGCAACGTTGTTAGATAGTGATTACTATAATTTTAGTTTAAGAGGTTATGTTTTTCATTTTTTTTGCTCATATGAATATGAATATTTCGAAATAATAAAATCTTCATTCACCAAACTTGAACTTAAAATTGTATTTTGATTATTTTAGTTATATGCACTTCTACCGATAACCTCACTTTTCTCACTATCTTATCCTAGATAACACGGTAAACAAAATGCTCAAATGTAGTTTCATATTTTATATTTCAATAACCCACCTCTATATTTCAATCGAAAACTTTGTATTCCGTTACATTTTCTGGTAGAAAAAGTGAGGTTAGTAACTAAGCTATTCGATATAATAATATAAAGTATTCTTTTAAATACCTGTATAAATTTATAGATAACAAACTAAACAACAAATCCAGTTTTGTAAATAAATGAAATTGAAATATGTAATACAAAGTTCAATAGTTAATTAAAATTTTATTTCGTATGTAGAAAATTATAAATTTATTGCCTATTACGTAATGGTGCATATCACACTAAAAAAGAAGAGCTTAAATAATATTCCTACTTTTGGGTTAATTGACAAGAAAATAGTGAGTATTTTCAAATGTTATGGATATAAATATTGTTTTTGTTTTATTTTAGAAATAGAAATATTAATAACACACGTGGTAGTTTTAGCTAGATAATAAACTAATTTAGAAACAAAAAAAATTAACGGAAAAATTTCTAATACCTACTTATCGGTTATTTTAATCGTATAATTGCCTGAGTTTGGGAAAGTAAATAATAAACCTTATAACTATTGAATAATTAATTTACGTATTAGGAAACGTTTATACGAGAGACGATAATAATTATTCCTAAAAAAGCCCTACTATTAAAAACGTTTGACAGTCAACTGACTTTTCAGTAGCTTCCGCCATATTTCTAATGTCATCTGTCAACATTTCACGTAAATATGACAGATACATTAGATTGAAAATTTATATGCTTTCGTTATTGCGTTTATATAAAGTAAAATGAGTTTAAAATTTTGATTGTAATAAATTTTTTTCTATTTTATAAAAATAAATTCATCGGTTAAATTAAATCTGTCAATTATCGAAGGGGGATGTTTACTGTGGCCTGTAAACAACTACAAAAAAGAAGCAGAAATAAATCAGTAAACGCATACAAAATAATCAACATGTCATTTTTTTTTATTATAATTGTAAACCCGAAAAAGCTTTTATTATATATATTATATATTCTAATCTGGTGATTAGTAATAAATGAAGAATTTACCTTAACCTTAAGCATTAACCCAATATAATTCGAGATATAAAACTGAGGGTGTTTCTTAGGTTTTCTTATAACGATTGCTCTGAAGTTTGACTCTAATTTTGTTCCAAAAACATTAAGTTAACTACAAGGACTTAATCCTCAAATCTTCTTCCTATCCCATTATTATCAAGGAGCTGGACATTGGACACGATTTCAGAGACTGGCCCCAGTACTTTTGTTTGATAGACTGATCAACTGTCTCCATTTCTAGGTCCCCATAGAATACGAATGCAACGAGGGATTTCTACAATCTCTGTTAGTCGAATCAACTTTGTCCATTTCCAAGTCCCCATAGAACATGAAACTATCAAGGTGTTTCCATTTTTAACCTTTAGTCTGATCAACTGTGTCCATCTAGGTCCCCATAGAATACGAAAATACCAAGATTTTACCACTCTTAACTGATGGTCTGATCATCTGTGTCCATTTCCAGGTCCCCATAGAATGCGAATGCAACAAGAGATTTCTACAATCACTTATAGTCGAATCAACTTTGTCCATTTCCAGGTCCCCATAGAACACGAAACTACCAAGGTGTTTCCATTCTTAACTTTTAGTCTGATCGATCAACTGTGTCCATCCAGGTCCCCATAGAATACGAAAGTACCAAGGTTTTACCACTCTTAACTGATGTTCTGATCAACTGTGTCCATTTCTAGGTCCCAATAGAATACAAATGCAACGAGGGATTTCTACAATCTCTGTTAGTCCAATCAACTGTATCGATTTACAGATCCCCATAGAATAAGAAAATACCAAAGGACTTCTATTCTATTTCTCATTGCTTTGTAAATAAATACGAAATGATTTTGATTTTTTAAGTTCAATTGCCAATTTCTTTGATCCCTTGTAGATACCGAGAACATCTATTGTAGATTGTAGCTTCTAAATTTCTATTTTTTACTGCCAGAATTTAATGTCTAGAATATGACATGCGTACAGTAAATACAGGACAGGACCTAGTACACTTCCTTGTAGTATATAATCCTTGAATTTTCTGATTAAGTTCGAAATGAGTTTCTTTTTGTTTTATTCTAAACTATCTTTCTGATGTAAATGAATGCTGCGACAGAAAACCAAACACATTTAAAAGAATGTTAGGCCAGGAACCAGCAGTGGAAAACGTTGAAACTGTGGAATTTGTTAATCAACGACGATTTTTTTATAAAATTTGGATCTCAACGATTCTTTCATAATTAAAAATTATTCAAAAGTGTATTTAAATTGAATTGAGAATATTTCTTCAGTATCTTTAAGGTTGCTTTTCAAATATTTCAACCTCTATGACACCCACATTCAATGAACAAAAATTTAAAAATTGCAAATTATTTTACAGAAATAATAAAAAAATAAAAATATTCGGAAATTTTGAAAAACAAGCAGTATGTTTTTCGATAATAACTCGCTCAATTTTCAAGCTAGAAACGTTTTCAAAAAAGCATTTTGTAGGGGATTTCAAATACTTCAACGTCATTTTAATTAAAACTTTTTTCAGCCACTGGTTTCAAAAAGGATGCAGCTCAAAGTAGTTGCATAAGTTTCAAAATTTAAAAAAAAGCAGTTGGTTTTTCGATAATAACTTGCTCAATTTTCAAGCTAGAAACGTTTTCAAAAAAGCATTTTGTAGGGGATTTCAAATACTTCAACGCCATTTTAATTAAAACTTTTTTCAACCCCTGGTTTCAAAAAGGATGCAGCTCAAAGTAGTTGCATAAGTTTCGAAATTTTTAAAAAAATGCAGTTGGTTTTTCGATAATAACTTGCTCAATTTTCATGCTAGAAACGTTTTTAAAAAATCATTTTGTAGGGAATTTCAAGTACTTTAACATCATATCAGTTAAAACTTTTTTTAACCCGCTTTTTCAGAAAGGATGCAGCTTAAATTAGTTGCGTAAACCACTTTTGGTACGCGAATGCAAACTTTGATGTAATGCATCTCCTTCAATTCATATGATTTAGAAAAGTTCAAAATTTTCGGCAAGAAAAACCCTACAATTTATATTTCAAATATTTTCTCATAACATGAATATTTTTTGACTTATGTTTAGCAATAATACATGAATAAAGTTAATTACGAGTGAATTACGGTGGTAATGGCGAGGGTATGATTATTACATTTTTCCAAAAAATAAAAAAACTTCATATTTGTTATAAATCAGTCAACTCTTATGCAAAAGCCTTTTGACAGTGCACATTTTAAAGATTTTTCGATGTTTTTTGAAAAAATCGTCACCTTAACACCGTTCGATTGCAACGACAGCTCCATGAGGTTCGAGAAGTGACTATTAATCAGTTGCCAATAAAACGAAGACTGCAGGAAAATGACCTGACCCCTAAAATACCTGCGATTGGTCCAAAACTAACTTAATCACGTCTACTTTTCGCACATGATCATCTGATTTGGACGTTGGAACAATGGGGATCTGCTCTGTTCTCAAAGGAGACTAAAATATGCCTCCAAACCAAACCAAAGAAGGAAAATGTACCAAGACCAAGAGAGCAATTTGCAGATTGATGCTTTTAACAGCGGAGTGCTTAAGCAGGTGGTTCCTGCACGAACTAAGGTGCAGTTTCTATAGGAACACGAACCTGTGCTCATTCGTAGGGGCGACAGTGTTTACGGAGGAAGAGGCTTAACAGCTGATAGATATCAATACATGTAGTACCTTTATGCATAACAATGCAAGGTCGCATACCACCAGAATCGTGCAAGAAGTCGGTTTTCGAGTTATGGATTGACCAGCTTACAGTCCTGACCTAAATCCGATAAAACTTTTATAGAAGAAGCTACCCAATTGGTACCTAGATTTGTTTCTAACCTATTCCATTGTGTTTGTCATAAAATTTATCTTCTTAATACTTTTACCTGTTTTTTTATTCAACATTAATGATAAATTTTTCTCTGTGTATATGAGACGAGTACTAAGAAAGGTTACTTTTTGGTCCGTACTCGGTGATAAGGATCTTCACGTCTTTAGTGTTGCGGGATCATCTGTGAAACGTGAAAAGTTCAAATGATATAAAAAACAAAGTCTTTTAAACTCGTGGGAGAAAACAATCTCGACGATTTATACCGCGCATTTTGATTATTTTGAATATTGCGTATGTAAATGTAGTTCTCATGAGGTTACCGACATTTTTTTATAATAAATATACTACAAAAAAGAGAATGATTCAATTGGTACAATCAGGTATTTAATAATCTTGACTATCAAAAGTTTTTAACTATAATAAGAGAAGATTTGACGAATCCACCGCGTTTAAAAGTTAAAAAACCACCAGGAACCGATTGCATTCCAACATTACACCGAAATTTGCTGATGAATCATTGAGGCTTCTTAAAAATCAGCTTATCAAGGGCGAGGTCTTGAAAATATAAAAGAAATAGAGGCTGGTACTTCTAGTTAAGCCCCAAGAACCAGTAGTAATACAGCCTCTGTGTTTGCTTGACTCTATGAGAAAGTTTCTTGAACATCCTATCAAAGCAAGACTTATAATCAAAATAAACAACGCGGGAGGAAGTTCCAGGATGCAGTTTGGTTTTGCCAAGGGAAAAATCAACTTCATTTCGCTTATAATAATCAAAAACTCTGTCTCTTTGTAACACTCGATGTAACTTTAGCTAGCTTCATATTGGAGAGCTCTTAACTGGGAGGAAACATCCATGTGAAGTACCTGAAGCTTCTAAACCATCAGCTTTTCAAGGGAGAGTTGTTAAAGCATGGGAAAAAAGAGGCTAGTACTACTAGAGAAGCCCCAAAAATCAGTAACTACCACAGCCTACAGACCTCTGTGTTTGCTTGACTGTATGAGAAAGTTTCTTGAACATCCTATCAAAGCAAGAATTATAATCAAAATAAACAACGCGGGAGGAATTTCCAGAATGCAGTTTGGTTTTATCAAGGGAAAAATCAACTTCATTTCGCTTATAATAATCAAAAACTCTGTCTCTTTGTAACACTCGATGTAACTTTTGGTAAATAGCTAGCTTCATATTGGAGAACTCTTAATTGGGAGGAAACATCCATGTGAAGTACCTGAAGCTTCTGAACTATCAGCTTATCAAGGGAGAGTTGTTAAAATATGCGAAAAAGAGAGGCTAGTACTACTAGAGAAGCCCTAAAAATCAGTAAGTAATACAACACCCTACAAACTTCTGTGTTTGCTTGACTGTATGAGAAATGAACAACGCGGGAGGAATTTCCAGAAAGCAGTTTGGTTTTACCAAGGGAAAATCAACTATTGATGCAGTAAACTCAATTATAGGTAAGATTAAGCTAAAAGATTCGCATATAATAATCAGAAACTCTGTCTCTTGGTAACACTTGATGTAAAGTTTGGTAAATTGCTAATTTCAAATTGGAGAACTCTTGATTGAGGGGAAACATCACATGTAAGCCACATGTGAAGTACCACAAGGATCCATCTTAGGTCCAGCTCAGTGGAAGCTCTATAATGACAAAATACTCAATTTGGGGATGCTTGCAGTGGTGGTCAGAAGAATTACTGATTACCTGACAATACTACGAAGGATATACTCATGGTCGATTGTAGGGCAGTTAGACAGGTGACATAGAATTAAAAAACGCGCGTGTTGCAATTAAATCAGAAAACCTTGGAGTCTGCATCGACTAGGGAACTTCTACTTTGAATGCCTGTAAAAAAGCTGAGACATTTGCAATGACTTTGGGTCGCTTACTGTCAAATCTCAATGGTTATATTTCTATAAAGCAGCTCTATGATGGTCTCATGCATTCAAATTCCAAATTTGAGATAACATGCTTGAGAAAATTCCAAAAAAACGGCCATTAGAATCTGCAGCGCAGTATCAAACGGAACCAGTGGTTTTATTTGCTGACTTGATACCTATAGACCTACTGATCCGGTAAAGAAGCTTGACATATGGTGAAGGTAATGTAACTAAAACAAGAGAAAGAGGTATCCATGGAAAGCTACCAAAGACGTTGGGACAGTATGATAGATTCAGCTTCTCACAGGACATGGATGTTTCATGGCTTATTTTCACCAATTATTATTGTTCTGAAGTGGAAGATACTGCAGATTATACTTTTATTGCATGTCAAAGATGGCAGGAGGAACGTAGAGCAATCGTACAAAAAATCTGGAGCTTACTTTCACTATAAAATATCATTCTTAGCAAGGAAGTCCTTGGTTAGGAACCTAACCTAACCTAACCCTAAACATAAAGGCAAACATAAAGATTTATTAAATAGACCAAAATAATTCCAAGTGATGAACCTTCTGGTGGTTCCGTCATACTGTATGTTGAGAAACAAGGAGGAGAGGTTTTTAATGGGTAAAAATCCCACATATCTCCATAATTCAAATGTTGCAACATCAAATATTTTGACGCTCGTAATCATATGTCTTAAACGTGCTATTTTTCAACTAAATAGTTCAAAAAATTGCAAAAAAAAACGATCTGCTCGATATTTACTCAAGGTATTACATATTTATATATATCATTAATAAATAATAATACTGCGTTTGTTACTGATTTGCTTATAAATTTGGCTGTGAAGTATTAATTTTTTTTTTTGGTTATTACATCACTCGATAAGTAGTGTAAATTCGTCAGAAAGCTGAGGCTATCAAACGACAATTGTGCATGAACATCTTTTGACCAAGAGAAAGCTTTTTTCAAAGTGTTTACTCATAGTCGATCAAAAACAACATGTTGATGATTCAGAACAGTATTTGGTCATATTTTAATCAAATTTTTTGCATCAATATGTGACAATGGATGAAATATAGATCCGTTACGTCACTCTGGAATCAAATCATCATTTGAGTGGACTGTAACCGGTGAACCATGTCCAAAAGCTGGGAAGATTGTCGCTTCAGTATTTTAGGATGCCCATGGATTATTGTTATCCAAATAGGAAAGCCAATCAATAACGAATACTAAATAGAGTTGTTAGATCGTTTGTAGGCAAAAACTAAGGAAAAACAGCCTTGATTTCGAAGAAAAAACCAATGTTTCACCAAAGCATTGAACCGATTCACAAATCGATTACAACGATGTTTAAATTGAAGGAATTACACTTCGAATTACTTCCTCATCCAGCGTATAGTCCAGATCTGGCCCCCAGTGACTACTGGAAATACGCTGATCACAAAAAATTATCGTTGGTAATAAATTCAGTTCTAACGAAGAAGTAAATAATGAAACTAAAGCCTATTTTGAGGTTAAAGACAAAGTATTCTACAAAAAAAGTGTTTTTCTTATTGAGTGATGGCTAAATGTTTTATTAAATCAGATTATTATGATTTTTATTATTCAATAATGCCTCTATGACACGAAAGTTTTGATTTAATTGAAAAGCACTTGAAACAAACGTAGTTTTTATAAAGAAAAAACTGTTGTATGGAAAAAAATACTTTTATCTATTCATTTTTCTAAAAATATTCACGTCGTGCTTCGGCGGTGGTCCAAAATGGCGCCAAGATGTGATCCACTTTTGAGATACCCTGCGCTATACGCGAGATTGACCAAAGATTTATAACGGGCCCCGTTCTCGCTCTCCATATAGATTTACAGCTGCGATTATTCTTTATATGGGACCATCCATTACATAATAATGAGTTAATATTAAAATTTTTAAAAAAATTTCTAAAGGAAAACGGATACCTTGCGGTAGGTATCAGATTATAAAATAAAAGTACCTCATTGTTCACCTAATGTTCTAAAAATATTGACACCTGCTTTTTAATTTACCGGATGCTTTTATATATATACTTATTCCGTTGTATTCCAAAGATTTATTGTCTGACATATGCCCTATTAGTTACCTCTAGTTAACAAATTGTCAACCCTTAATTTAGTGTCATTTGGTAGTCCTGTTAACCCTTGATTGGTGGCCTGTTTCAACGTTGTCGGTAGCTAGTTTTACGGTTGTTATAAAACAAGTTAATTTATAAGAGAGAGGGATCATTGAGACATCCATTTAATTAACAGATAAAGTAATCTAAACACAAGTTATCTACAATATACAGAATGGAAACGAACACATACCGTTTGTCTCAATATACCATACTATACTAAATAAAACATAAAAATAATTCGATTCATTACAATGTTCACTTTGTATATTAAAGGGCTTGGATGCAAACAATTTTTAAAAGTTCAAAAGTTTAGATTGAGCGCGAACGATATTCAAGCGCCAAACCTCCACTATTAATTCCTTGCTACCACGACTACCATTGCTTTAAAGACTAGCCGTGAAAAGATTCCACATGTTTAAATTGAGGTAAGTCTCCTCACTTCCTTACTTAGTAATAGTAGTCTCAGTGGTTCACCCTCCTGACGTTCGACACGCATGAATCAATAGTTTTTAAAGCTGTAGATAATGATACCCATCTAAAGTAGAGTTTGGTATTTTGTTACAGCTCAAAGGAATCTTCTAAATAGTCATTTCACCTTTCTGCCTTTCCTGGTAATCGACGAGGCTTGTAGTCCAAGTTGTTCCACAATTATTTACCGATAGTAGTCCGAATGTTTTGATGCTGATCTTTCGCTATGGCAAAATTAATAACCAAGTGCTTACCTAGTTGCATCTTGATGACGATCGACTCAATTTCCATCAATAAAAGCTGTAGGTAATGAAACCCATCTAAAAGTAGAGCTTAAGTAGACTTTATTGTTAACAATTAATCAAACTGGTTGAGGCAATCAAAGAAAAACGACCAGATAAGATAAGATAATCGGTAAGGTTTAGTCCAACATAATAATGCAAGTCGTCACACATCTTTGGAAACTCGTGGGAAACTATTGGATCTTGCCTGGGAAGTAATGACACAATTTATCCAAACTGCGATAAGTGATTAAATCCTTCAAGTAAGAATATAATAACTTCACCATCATCAACAGTTTTGTACGTACTACTTTTATAATTGATCCAGGATCTCCTTTTTACACATATCTGGGTCTATAATAGCTGAATTGATGCCTGCTAACGTGCATCGTGATAGTTTTGGTACAAAAAAGATCTAAATAGATCCCAAACCAATTGGAAATGGTAGTTTTGATATAGAAGAAAGTTCTAACAATGTATAATATAAAGAAAAAACAAAATTTGCTGAGGAATATCCATGGGTCGAGTAACATGGAAAGCTAAAGATTCTGGAACAACTACCTCACTAAATTAGTTGATGAACTTCAACATCACGTTGGTAAAGATACATTGTTTTGGACAAACTAAACTTCTTGCAGGTCCCCGCCTAATTTACCATTGAAGATTTTTAAACGATTTTATCTCAGAAAATAAAAAAAAAAGACGGCGTGTAATTTTGTAATAAGCATCTTCTAACGAGTTGGACAAATCAATTTATAAAAATGGAGTTTTTAGAAACAGATTTATGAAACTACGTTAATTTCTATGAGGATACATATACAAACATAAAACAAAAAAAAACAAAGTACCTCAAAATAAATAATGTTAGTTTTAGTGCTTGTAAGTATAGTTGTGCTTCAAAGTTCATTTCACAAATAATGGCGACTGGGTCTATTGGAGTAATTTTGTGCATTGAATTTGATTATACGTATGTTGTCATTGTTTACAAACAGTGGTCATGCGTCATTAATTTCAGCTTGAAAATAGACGATGGTTGGTTGGGGATCAATGTTAAAATGGTCATTCACGCAGATGGGGATACACTGCATTGATTTATAATTGTATTAACTAAATAAAGTCTTTGTTCCATTATGTACGGCATATACAATGTCTTCGAATAAATGAAATACAAAATTTCATTTTTGAGTTCAACCCCGCTTGGTTAGAGAATTATTTATAACTTAATCATCTACAAAGCTTATTTTTATTGATAGTAATTTGCTTTTTTATGTAGAAGATGCCATGAAAAGTCATACAAAGAGTGTCTAATTCTATAAGAACAAGAAAAACTCATAGTTATTCGATTAAATTAAAGTATATCGTCAGATTGTAGTCCCCAAGAACTTGAATGAGTGTTCGACATGTATACTTCTTCAGTCTGCTTTCTAATCATCGGCTCCAAGGAAACAAAACGACTCTGGTCTCTATATAGAGCATTGATGTTGTACATACTTCGTTTAATGTTTCAAGATTTCCATGGTCATCCGATCAAGTTACAGAACATCGTCAGATTGTAGTCCCCAAGAACTTGAATGAGTGTTCGACATGTATACTTCTTCAGTCCGCTTTCGAATCATCAGCTCCAAGGAAACAAAACGATTCTGGTCTCTATATAGAGATAGCTGCTCAATTTTTTTGTGATGGTTGCAGGTTCAATTTGATTCAATAACATTTATTAATGGCTATACTAGATCCTCAATAATTTTTTTTGACATATATCAACCTAAAACGGTTTTGTTTATATTTTTTGAGTTTATTTGCATGTTCATATTTTGCATCATCAGGTTACTATCTATTCAGATCCATGGCGGAAATCTTTCTTGAGAAAAATTTTGAATTCAAAAGACAATTTTTTGCCCAAATAATGGTTTTAAGAAGATTTCCACGAGTTTGCTGAACGTTGGGCTGAAACCATAGAATATAATAGACTTTGGTTCCGATTTTGAAGCTTTTTTGTATTAACACAGTGGCAAACAATCAACTTACATGCATACTATGGAGTCGGTAAGAAATTACGCCACCCAAAACAGAACAAGGATCGAGAACTACTGTCTGAAGGAGTTGCTTTGTTTCCACATTACATAAGACACCAAAAATGAATTTCTTATCTAAAACCTCTCTTTCAAAACTTTAACAATAATGACGATCTGAAATAACACGATTGAAAATACAGCCGGCAACCTTATACGAGGTCTGGCTATTAAATAATGAGACTGCGCGCCTAGAGGGCGCTTTAGACTGCTGAGGTAAAAAACGAGGAGTGCGTTGGGGATCTAGATATCTTGTCTATGCCCATTTACATAACTATTAAACTGTTTGTGCGTTAGTGGTTTGAAACGAACGTGTTTATTTCTCGTGCCAAAAACCACGAGTAACGAAAAACAGTATCAATCTCAAATTTCTCGTAAAATTGAGAAAAACTCCTGAATGAGTGCTATAAATTGTTGCAAGAGGCCTATGGTGGACAATTCTCTAACTCGTGCGCGTGTTTTTGAGTGGTGTAAGCGCTTTAGTGAGGGCCGAAAGAGAACTGAAGATGACCGGCGCCCAGGTCGCCCTGTGACTGTTTCAACTCCGGAAACAGTGACCAAAATCAACCAAATTGTGCGTGCAGATTGTCGAATGAGCATCCGGATGATTGCCCAAGCTGTAAACGTCGATGAAGAAACGGTTAGAAAAATTTTATACGAGGAATTACACATGACAAAAGTCTGTCCGAAGCTGGTGCCAAAAAATCGGACTCTTGACCAAAAGATCTTGCGTCAACGGGTCTGCTCAGATTTCCTTGAAAGATTAGAAAAAGATGTACTTTGAAAGGCATCCGCTTTGTGTCAATGGAAGCGGTAAAGCAAAAAACGGCAGAGCTCCTGATGGTCCTCACCAAAGAAGACTTCCAGCACTGCTTCGATCAATGGAAAAAACGTATGGAAAGGTGTGTGACGAGGGGAGAGGATTATATTGAAGAGGAGCATTCGAATATAGAATAATTTTTATAATAAAACTCCTTTTTCCCAACCAGACCTCGTATGGAGAAGAATATACAAAAAATTGTCATGGATATACCTCGTATAATGAAAAATCAAATATAGTTTATAATATTATTAAAAAAATCTTCTTGTCAACGACCAGTTTCTTATTGTTTTCGTTTCGATCCCAAAATTTTAAAAACAAACGAAATAATTGATTCGTCGGCTTCTTGTTGGTTCTACCTGTTGTTACCTACGTTTTATTTTATTTTTTTTCAAAAGAATAAAAGCTCAGCAGGTGGACATCATAGTTATATCTCTTGTTGATAGGTGGCTGGCCGCCCATATACCCACCAAAATGATTTAATGATCTTATATTTGCTAAATTACGTAATATTTTCTCATGGGATAGGATATAACCGTTTTTAAAAATGACAAAGGTTGTTTGGTTTATTAGTTTTTCGAAATATACAGGGTGTTTTTTGAAATGATCGGAACAACGTTGAGACAGTTGCTTTTAACGATTCTATCAGATGAAAATCTAGAAAAAGCAACATGAAAATCAAATACTGTACATTTGGCGTACAGGTTGTCTTGTCTGGAGATTTTTCCCTGAAATATGAGCAACTTTTTGGTCGGTTTACTGAAGTTGATGAAGACCAAATTAAAATCGTAACACCTATAATGTTTTGGGCTTGTTAAGAAGCTCGATATTTGGGTACTTCACGAATTGAAAGACATTCAGACACAAAGAATCGACATTTGAGAACCTTTCTTGAAAAGAATCATCACTGGTGATGGAAAATGGATCGTGGAACAAACACGATGAACCAAAAACCACATCGAAAGCTGGAAAACAACAAAAAAACCTCATGCTCTCAGTTTAGTGAAATTGCAAAGATGTTGTGTTTTTTGGGATGCTTCCAAGGAACCAAACCATCAAATCTGATGTTTACTGTCGACAATTGATGAAACTGGATGTAGCAATCAAAAAGAAACAGCCAGAAATGTTAGATCGGAAAGATTTAGTGTTCCACAATGATAATGTGCTTGCGTTGAAAGTGATGCCACATCCCCCATAAATCCTTGATCTGGCACCGTCTGATTACCATTTATTTCGAAGTTTGTACACATGACGTTGACCTTCAACAGCACCTGGTTCAGTTTTTTGATGAAAAGGTCCAGAAATTTTATGAGCGCGGAATCAGGAAACTGAAATAAAGACGGTAAAAGATCATTGAGCAAAATGGAAAATATATAATTGAATTTAAGCTGTTCTTAAAGCTAAAAGCTTCAAGAACATCATCGTGAAGATGAATGAGAAGAAAATAGAAAAAATCATTAGGAATAACAACAAAAATTGATCCATTCTGCGATTGGTGATTAGCTTCGAATAATTAGAATCAGAAATAATAAAAGGTCGGATGATTGAGCAGAAAATGGTGTAGAGAATTGGGATAGCGTTGTTTGAAAGTATGAAAAACTCCTTTCTGACAAAGATAGAAATGAAAACACAATTTTTTAAGAGAGTTCTATACTAACTTTTTGGATAGTTATAGAGGACACAACATAAAGCGAAAAAAATAAAATACAGAGCAGAAAATTGAGATAAAACGAAATTGAGAAGGATTAGAAATAAGACTTACAAAAAATATTGATGGATAAAACCTATAGAAGCTAAAAAAGAAGTAGATAGAAGAAAGCATAGAACGAGGAAAATAAAAAATGAGAGAATAGTTAGAAAAGTATAGAAAGAAAGACCAAAAAGAAAATAAATTGGATTGAAAATAATGGAGGATAGTTTTGGAAAAGTGGATCGTCATAGAAAAAAATCCATGCGTGCTAAATCGGGACTGCGTGGAGGCCAAATTATGTCACATCTCCTGGAGATCAATTTGCTAGGGAAAATTTCACGAATTTCACTATTATATGTGTGTGAAAATGCTTTATGCTCTTTTTGTTATAAGCCTCTGCAGTTTGGGCATGACAAAATCATACATAAAGCTCTAAATTTACTTTAACCGTACGTCCCATTTAATCTACGTAGATCAATTTCTAATATCATGCAATGAGCTACGCAAAGGTCAACTTTCTTCTGAGACACTCTGTATTTTTTTCTATTTTGTGAGTTTTTTGCACCTAAACATCTTTCTACTCGATATCTTCATAGACTAGCAGGTTTCATAGTCCACCCAAACTATTGATTTTAAGAAAAAATTAATTATGTCTTACATTGTAGAAAATTTTCTCTACAATTATTTTGTTTTTCCTGTAAAATGCGTCTGAAAGGAATTATTATGAAAAAACTGCTTTTAAGCGCCATTTTTTACTATGGCGGCGCGAGCGTCAGAGATGCAAGGTGACAATGTTGAAATTCGAGAAGAACACGTCAAAATCTATAAAATCACAAATTTTCAAAACTCCCGAAAAACATTTGAATAATCAAATCAAGATAAATAAAACATCGAAGCGTTGATATTTCAAAAAACTTTTCGACAGTTTTATTTTGAGTCCTCAATCCGCAACACCATTTGAAATACAACTGATTCGATAATTATACCTAATAATGAAAATTTTTCTTTAATTTCTATTAGAAATTTACAATTTCTACCCTTCCGGTACGGCCGTTTATGTTTAAAAAAAAAATTGAAGAAAGAAATCGTCTATACGGTCCGATCGAACCATTTATCTTAGTAGGCTACGGTGGCGCCGTCTGGCATTTGTTTTAACCATTCGTTCCGCCCTCTGTCGCTCTTTGCCATTATCATAAAACTTCACTAGTTGCGTATATGAACAGCGCCTACCTTGACTGAATCGTTACCGAAGCTGGGGACGTTACACGGCCCTCTGGATGACTGTCTTGGTGGTCATATTCTTCTTTCGCCGGGGCTTGTGTTCACCGTTGTCTCATGGGGTTATGTTGAGATTGAATTTTTTGTTTTATCGAAATTTATGGTCACGTTCAGTAATATTCAGATTAACGAAGATAGGGTTGAGAAACTTTTTAATTATTTCTTCATTTAGTTAAAAATTCTTGACGGTTTCAAGTGATTTTAAGCGACAGAGAAATTATTAGTACCATCGATCTAAATCGATTGACAAGATCATTAATCGTATAAGAATCAATACCAGGGTTGCCAACTCCTGGCGACAGAAATCAGGGGCGCTAAATTAATAAATAAGTTTCTATAAACCCGAACATTTAATAAATTAACCAAAAAAAAACTTGACGAACTGCAGTATTTTCTCCATTCTTCATCAATCACTAGTTTTTCCTCTCATATTTTCTTTTCGCTATTTGTAGTATTATCTTATTTGGAATTAGACAAAAAGTCAGTGGAACTCAACTCTAAGCTATGACAAGTTTTGGCTCTAGCAAAAATCTAACCTCATTCTCATGAACTGTCAAAGTTTAAAGCTTGCCAACTTCAAAAAAAAACTAGTTTCACACTGAAATTATTATCGAATAGATGATCTACAGAGAGTTTTTTCTCAATGCCCAGTGCAGTGGAAGCTTCTAGAGGGCCGTCAAAAGATATATACTTCGTCGTGGATGGCCAAAATATTTCCTTTCCTGAGTCTCCTTCTTCTTAAAGTGCCATCTTCGGACAAAGATTATCTACGATCAGGACTATTTGTATTTTATTTACAGCTGCTCTAAACAATTGGTTTGATGACTTGTCTGGGTCCAAATAGTGGCAAATATTGTCATAAAATCCTATAAATAGGAAACTATACTTAAAAAAAATGTTCTTCTAAACTTTTAATATTTTCAAAAAGTTCTGTAGTAGTTTTTAGATGAAAAGTCTTTTTAATATTTTTTTTATGTTGGGGTATATTTTGGGAAAAAAATGAAGACGTGCATCGATTTGGAATCATGAAATATTTTCAGTTGATCTTGATCCAAATCTTCTAAGCCCAGAGTTGCTTCAACACTTTTGAGCAACCTTCTCAAGAGCTGGTTCTAATGACAACCACCTAGTTGGTACATGTTTTACAAGCTCCTGTCATTGTACTTTGGATTTCTTCACGAACTTTCCTTCCTAAGAGCAGATTATGGAAATCGGGACGGTTCCGGAAAATCCGGAAAGGTTAGCAACGTCTTTATCTTCACTACTTGAGAACTAGCTCCAGCTATTATTTTTATATAATTCCATTTAATACATCGCTTTTAGTAAATAAATTCTCATTCTCGTTTGGTTGTACTAAATATTTTTTATTGCTTTTTGTTTTCTATATGTTTGATTTCGTTCACTTGAAGTTGGTTTTTCATCCCATTTAGCCCATCGATCTTCCATCATTCTATCGACGTTGTTTCTCTAATATCGTCATTTTTGGTCTCGGTACTATAACCTGAATTTTCAAATCTCTCTTTCTTCATTATATCCCTCTTCCTTTTTCTTCTAATTATCTTTTCCTACGTTTTTATTTCCTTATTGTCAAATCAATACATTCTCTATTTGTTTTGCGTTTTATTCTCCTTTGTTTCTATTTAACTAAGTGTTATAGGTTAAGTTTCTAAAGTTTCAATCGTGTTGACAGTATTGATTAAATACATTTATTTATCCTCAAGTAATTGTCAAAGGATAATAACAGGAAGTTATATATATTGAAAGAGCACTTAACCACCCTTTCACATGGTATATTATTACCATAGTAAATTACAAAATAGATATGTCAGTAGTTTTAACGAGAATTTTCCAAGAAAACTGAATTATAAATCGGTTTGGTATGTGTTTACAGAGCTCTGCTTTCTCTCTCCTCTAACCTATAATTTCAAATTGTTGCTTTGGACTTTTCATTTATATTTTATTCACAATTTAACGGTTTACATCGTTAACCTCGTCTCTAAAGACGTTTGTAGAAGCGCCTTATGTCATTTAATCAATTAGTGGTTCAATTATTTTGACACACATTTTTTTTTTCATAAATCATAAATCATTTCTTTGTTATATTTGCAAGAACTCGTAGTGAAAATCGTCCTAGAAAATTTAGTTAAAAATTCTTGACGTTTTCAAGTGATTTTAAGCGACAGAGAAATTTTTTGTACCATCGATCTAAATCGATTGATAGGATCATTAATCGTATTAGAATCAGTACCAGGGTTGCCAACTCCTGGCGACAGAAATCAGGGGCGCTAAATTATTAAATAAGTTCTTTCTCTCATATTTTCTTTTGGTTATTTGTAGCATTATCTTATTTGGAATTAGACAAAAAATCAGTGAAATTCAACTCTAAGTTATGACAAGTTTTAGCTCTAGCAAAAATCTAACCTCATTCTCATGAACTGTCAAAGTTGAAAGCTTGCCAACCTCAGAAAAAACTGGTTTCACACTGAAATTATTATCGAATAGATTATCTGCGAAGTTTTTTCGCAATGCCCAGTGCAAAGGCGATTTTTAGAGGGAACCTTCAAAAGATATGATTGAATGGATGAGAAACTTTTTAATTATTTCTTCATTTAGTTAAAAATTCTTGACGGTTCCAAGTGATTTCAAGCGACAGAGAAATTTTTTGTACCATCGATCTTAATCGATTGATAAGATCATTAATCATATTAGTTTTGGCTCTAGCAAAAATCTAACCTCATTCTCCTGAACTGTCAAAATTGAAAGCTCGCCAACTTTAGGAAAAACTGGTTTCACACTGAAATTATTATCGAATAGATGATCTACAGAGTTTTTTCTCAATGCCCAGTGCAGTGGCGACTTCTAGAGGGCCGTCAAAATATATAATTGAATAAATGAGAAACTTTTTAATTAATTCTTCATTTAGTTAAAAATTCTTGACAGTTTCAAGTAAAAGAAATGCTTAGTACCATCGATCTAAATCGATTGATAAGATCATCATATTAGAATTAGTATCAGGGTTGCCAACTCTTGGCAAAAGAAATCAGGGACTCTAAATCAATAAATAAGATTGTATAAACGCAATCACTCTCATATTTTCTTTTGGCTACTTGCAGAAAACTGAATTATAAATCGATTTCGTATGTGTTTACAGAGCTCTGCTTTCTCTCTTCTCTAACCTAAAATTTCAAATTGTTGCATCGATATTTTATTCATTTTGATAAACAAATTTTTTTCATAAATCATATCTTTGTTATACTTGGAAAAACTCGTAATGAAAATCGCCCTAGAAAATTTGTCCCCGTGAAAAAAAGTGGTTATGATTTAAAAAAAAGTAAAACCAACAACCGCATAACGCGATCACGTACAATACGACACGCCGTAAAACATTTCAAAAAAGCCTTAAAATAGTTGAAATTGTGCATTACGTATTCAGTCGTTCTTTCTCTAGATACGGACACCATAATTTATGTGTTTCGGTCGTTTTGTATGTGTGTGTGTGTGTGTGTATGTGTGCGTGGGACGAGACCGAAATGCGAAAATATTCAAATTAATGTCGGTGGACATGGCGATGTACAAATTATTTGCACTACTGACCTTTCATCTTCAGGATTAGTCATTGTACTTTGGGAATACGAGATCATTACATATTTATATTTTAAATATAAATATTGTATACTTACAAGGGTTCACTGAGAATTTTCTAAATATAAATCAAAATAGTACAGTGAATAAAGGTAAAAATATAGTATCATCTCGGAATGCCATCAGGACGCACGGATTTGCATGAAATTTCGAAATTAAGTTCTATTTACCCTTCACTTCGATATCTACCCTATGTCAATATATGCAAATTATTGTAAGGGGTGAAACTACCCCTTATTGTCAAAATTTAATGAAATAAAAGTTAAAGCATTTAGAAAGTTAAAAAAACATTTGTAGTATTAAAATGAAGATAGAATGATATTTTAGGATACTATTTACGTTTTTAAAGCTTTAATCAGTGTATTTCAATCCAAATTATATCCATATATATGTAGAAAGTGTCTTTTCACCAAAGCAGATGTTGCCAGTTCCATACTAGTACAGGCAAATTAAGCGATTTTTAGCTAAAACGTTAAATAAAATTGGGTAATTTTGATTTTGATCTGGAAGGTTTTGGGATACTGAATAAATCTAGCAACTCTTAACAAAATTACGGGCACGAATTTTCGAAGTTTTGGAGCTTGAAACTCAAAAAAATTTTGTAACGCGAATAACTCGAAAACTACGAGAAATTCGAAAAAATGTGCTTGAACAGAAAATGTACAGCTCAAAATTCTTTACAGATTGGTTTCCAAGCATTTTTCCTAACCTCAAAATTTTCACCTTAAAATGGGTTTATATACTCGAAAATATTTTAAATCGTGAATAACTCGAAAACTACGAGAAATTCGAAAAAAGGTGCTTGAATAAAAAATGTACAGCTCAAAATTTTCTACAGATTGGTCTCCAGCCATTTTTTCCTAACCTAAAAATTTTCACCTTAAAATGCGTTTATACACACGAGAATATTATAAATCGTGAATAACTCAAAAACTACGAGAAATTCGAAAAAAGGTGCTTGAATAAAAAATGTACAGCTCAAAATTTTCTACAGATTGGTCTCCAGCCACTTTTTCCTAACCTAAAAATTTTCACCTTAAAATGCGTTTATACACACGAGAATATTACAAATCGTGAATAACTCAAAAACTACGAGAAATTCGAAAAAAGGTGCTTGAATAAAAAATGTACAGCTCAAAATTTTCTACAGATTGGTCTCCAGCCATTTTTTCCTAACCTAAAAATTTTCACCTTAAAATGGGTTTATACACTCGAGAATATTTTAAATCGTGAATAACTCGAAAACTACGAGAAATTGCAAAAAAGGTGCTTGAACAGAAAATGTACAGCTCAAAATTCTCTATAGATTGGTTATCGAACATTTTTTTCTAACCTAAAAATTTTCACCGTAAAATGTACTCAAAAACATTTTGAATTGCGGACAGACCTTCAAAAGGTTGTATTTTGGTTAATTATGATGTTAAGAAAAACAAAATTATTATTGTTCTCAAACAGTGTCTTCCATATTTTTTAACTTATTTTTAATAAAAGACAATCTTTTTAGAAAATTGAAAAATGCTCTCTCCGTTGTAACCATAATTTTTTTCCAAAATCAAGCTTTCTAAATCGTTCAAACTTCTTGCTTCCAATATTTATATTCAATTAAAGTGATTTACAAATTTATAACATTTTATTCCAATTAGGGTGGCAATATCAAGGGTAGAAATGTCGTTTTGTCCATGAAATGAAAGGATTCAATCTTATTTTCGTCATAACTCCCCCATATTACATATTACTCTTATCAACTCTTATCAAGTCTCATTTGAATGGTTTTTTAAAGTTCTTTGAAAAAGATTCAATACATTTTTTTCGTAAAAATGATCATTTTCCAGTTATTCAATTTTGAATTTTTAAAAATCTTTCTTCAATAAATCGGTTTGTATTAGGTCTGTAACCAAATAAAAAACATTGTTTTAATTTTTTTTTAAATCTACATTCAACCTACTCACAGTTTTTTGATAAAATTTAAAGTTTTTGAGTTATTTGTGAAAAATTTATTACAAATATGTTTTTTTTTTTGAGTAAAATTTCAATCACGAATAAGTCAAAAAGTATTAATTTTTCGAAACAACCCCACAGAATAATTTCTGCTCATAATAAATTTTTCTATCTACTGGTGGTTCCAATATAAAAATTTCCACCAGCTAGAAGGGGTGGTCATCCCCAGAATAAAAGCACGTATCGGCATAGGATAGACTGTTAAAATTTAAAGCAAATCAATGCGTCTTGATGGGAATCTAGGGTAAAAACCCTTGTTCACTGACTAAAAATATTTTCCCATAATCATTTAGCCCTTTCTTCCAATTTATTTTCAAAATAGTCGAAAAAACAATCCCACAAAATAAGTTTTTGCCTTTTTCGGAGCAGATTCAACCAGTATCCTGAACGTTTTCTCGTTTTAGGAGTCTAGGGGTGGATCTTTTCTCTACAATTTCTTTACGTAGTTTCTCCCTTCTATTTTCAATAACTTCATTCATTTCACCGACCAAGGTCTTCCTTGATCTTACTATTCTTCTAGTTCTTACCCGTATCTGTACCAAATTATTTTCTTTAACGTGTTGTTAATCAAGTTATTTCATTCAATATTTGTTCTCGTCTTTATCTGGTTGTAGTCTAAGTTATAGGAACTGAAAAGTTTGAAATTACATACATTTAAATCAGAAGTTCTCGGCTAGTCGTAGAGGGTGGACCCTTGGGGGTGCACCTGCACCATTTCGGGAATCACTGATTCTAATCATAGTAGATCACAACGCAATGTTTTCTTGTTAAAAGGCAAATCGTATACTCGTAATTTTGTAACATTATATACATAAAGACCTTCGTTCACTAGTTGTTTTTCTGTTTTTTTTTATAGATCGTTCAGTCGTCTAATGCTTGACAGAAATCAAATTTCAAATCTACGATGTAATTTGCTTTCAAACCCAACTATTATTTAACAAAATAATGATATTAACTGCTAAAATAGAATAATTACAATAAAAAATAAACAAAACTTGATTTATAATAACATTTGGTATAAACAAATGTGAAAATACAGAGTCGGAATCAGATACAATTGAAATAAATGTTGTTATTAACTGGAAATTAACAGTGATGTATTTTAACTCGGATTATTTATTTTGGTGACATTTTTGTACACTTTTCCATCTATTTCCACAATTATTTTCAAAGTTAAACACTCGTTTTATTATTTTTAAAAACTATAAGAACATAGTTTCAATAATTATCATTTTAAAAAAATTATCGACTTCACCCTGTATAATTCATCTTTAATTAATTTTTTTAAGTATATAGCTTCTCTTATACCCAAAAAAAAACCAAAATTATATATTTTATTTGATCAATTAGAGAGAAAATGAATATTTCGAGATATCACAAATTCAATTAGATCCGATCCTGTACATATTCAAAGAGAAAATCCACCAGCGGCACTTTTTACCACTACAAAGCAATAAAAAAGGAGTAAAAAGATGTAAGCATTAAATGAAATGAATAAGGAATGAGTTTAATAAACATAATGGAGAAAAAAAGTTGAAATAATTGAACGGGTGGATATGCAAAAGATTCTATTTACACAAGACAGAGGCGGGGTACTTTGTCATTTATCCGCCATCATTAATACACACCTGAAAGGGCTCAGTATTACAAATTCAGCTTTTATACTTCAGTAAAATTCTTCTTCTTCCCTTAAATCTCATTTAGTATCAAAAATAATGATACTACAGTGAAAAGACTGAAAGTACATTAGCGAGAGCTGCTTAAAACGATTTGAAAACTAATAAAAAAAATATGGAAAGGAAAGGGATTACCAGATTATTGGAATAAAGCTGGAACGTACCCCGTCTATAAGAAAAATAACAAAACTTGATTCGAGTACTACAAAGTTATGGAAATAATAGATGTGGCATCAATGTACAAGCAAGAAATCGGTGAGTACCAGAGAGAGGTTTCATTAACATTTGAAAACAAAATCTTGTTAAAACTAAAATAACTAAATAAAGATATATACTGAATAAGTCTAGGAACTTAACAACAGTAAGGGCACGGGTTTTCGAAATTTTGGGATTTGGAACTCAAAAAAATTTTGAATCACGAATAACTCGAAAACTATGAGGAATTTTAAAAAAGTGCTGAAATAAAAAAAGGTAGAGTACAAGATTCTCTACAAAAAAGTACTTCATGTATTTGTTCCTAACCTCAAAATTTTAACCTTAAAATAGGTTTATACACTCGAAACTATTTTAAATCGCGAATAACTCAAAAACTACGAGGAATTAGAAAAAAGTGTTGGAACAAAAAATATAAACTACAAAATTCTCTACAAAAAAGTATTGTAGGTATTTTTTCCTAGCCTCAAAATTTTCACCTTAAAATGGGTTTATACACTCGAAACTATTTTAAATCGCGAATAACTCGAAAACTATGATAATTTCGAAAAAAGTTTTCGGACAAAAAATGTAAAGTTCATAATTTTCTACAGATTGGCTTTCAAGCGTTTTTTACTTACCTCAAAATTTTCACCTCAAAATGGGTTTATATACTCGGAAGATATTTTAAATCGCGAATAACTCAAAAGCTACGAGGAATTAGAAAAAAGTGTTGGAACAAAAAATATAAACTACAAAATTCTCTACAAAAAAGTATTGTAGGTATTTTTTCCTAGCCTCAAAATTTTCACCTTAAAATGGGTTTATACACTCGAAACTATTTTAAATCGCGAATAACTCGAAAACTATGATAATTTCGAAAAAAGTTTTCGGACAAAAAATGTAAAGTTCAAAATTTTCTACAGATTGGCTTTCAAGCGTTTTTTACTTACCTCAAAATTTTCACCTCAAAATGGGTTTAAACACTCGAAAATATTTTAAATCGCGAATAACTCAAAAACTACGAGGAATTAGAAAAAAGTGTTGGAACAAAAAATATAGACTACAAAATTCTCTACAAAAAAGTATTGTAGGTATTTTTTCCTAGCCTCAAAATTTTCACCTTAAAATGGGTTTATACACTCGAAACTATTTTAAATCGCGAATAACTCGAAAACTATGATAATTTCGAAAAAAGTTTTCGGACAAAAAATGTAAAGTTCAAAATTTTCTACAGATTAGTCTTCAAGCGTTTTTTACTTACCTCAAAATTTTCACCTCAAAATGGGTTTAAACACTCGAAAATATTTTAAATCGCGAATAACTCAAAAACTACGAGGAATTAGAAAAAAGTGTTGGAACAAAAAATATAGACTACAAAATTCTCTACAAAAAAGTATTGTAGGTATTTTTTCCTAGCCTCAAAATTTTCACCTTAAAATGGGTTTATACACTCGAAACTATTTTAAATCGCGAATAACTCGAAAACTATGATAATTTCGAAAAAAGTTTTCGGACAAAAAATGTAAAGTTCAAAATTTTCTACAGATTAGTCTTCAAGCGTTTTTTACTAACCTCAAAATTTTCACCTCAAAATGGGTTTAAACACTCGAAGATATTTTAAATCGCGAATAACTCGAAAACTATGATGATTTCGGAAATAGTTTTCGAATAAAAAATGTAAAGTTCAAAATTTTCTACAAATTAGTCTTCAAGCATTTTTTCCTAACCTCAAAATTTTTACCGTAAAATGGGTTCATGTACTCAAAAACATTTTGAATTGCGGACCTTCGAAACGTTGTATCTCGTTTAAGTATGAAGTTAAAATAATATAAGAAAAACAAAATTTTTATTAAAAAAAACTTTAGTTCTCATAAATAAAGATACAAATTTCAATATACAGAAGGAAATCACAATGATCTGAGCGCAAAACAGTAGGAACTTAATTTTTTAGATAAGGCGGTATATTTAACTCCAATTTCAAGAAATTGTCCACAACAAGCACCAAGAATTAAGATAAACACAATCGAAGGCCCTTAGAAAAATCACAAAAAACTGTTGCATTGGAGTGATGGCTTTTGGGCAAGAGTAGACATGATTAAGGAGGGAAAATGATGATGACGATGAACATAACTAACACCAAAATCTCCAATTCATGAATTACGAATAAACAAACGATTCGATAGAGAGATTTAAGTTGTATGAGGTTCTAGAAGAATATCGAGACTGAATCTAGATAGAATTTGAAGATAAACGACGTCTGAAGCTTCGAGAATCATTATTCACTTCAGTTTTTAACTTCAAATTTACTCATCGCAAATACAGAAACACAAAGTACGCATTTAATTATTTATTTACTCAATTCCCACGTGATACGCTCATGCTTCTTTTAAATAATGTCATTAACGGCGATTATATATTCCCAAGACGAAAACGGAACGATAAAGACAATGAAAATACTAAGAGTAGAATTTGAAAAAAAAAACGGTTGCAACCTGTCGACAGGTATCATTACCGATCAATTATGCAAACAAATGTGTATAATGTAGACACATTCGAGAAATTATACTACTGTGGTTTGTACCTACCAAACAGATATTAAATAATGTACGACATATGTTAAGCAGCGAAGTCTTCTGGTTAAAAAAGAAGTCACCAAGACATCAGATGTTGTTTTCGCAATCGGCGATTTCCAAATTATTTTTACAATTACAAAATACGAGGGTTTACCATTTGGATGTATTTATGATAGAATAAAATCTGAAGGGCAAATAAAACACATCATCGGGAATTATCAGAAGGGCTAAATGATATAAAAGATGGAAATAACCCATGTAGGAGCCTCCATACTTGAACTACGGGGCCAACTCTGGGAAACCCGGCCTTGAAAATCCGATAATGGCCCCAGCATGGTTGAACTCTTGATAATCCTACCTCGGCCATCCTATAGTCAGCCAGGCTTGGCAGAACTCTGAATAACTATATAAAGTTTTGTTCTAATATCTAATCCATAATAGATATCTTGACATTAAGAGTAATAATTTATAAATAAAACTCTGTCTTGCATAGTTTTTATATGTTTAAGTCCTTGTCCAGGATTGTAAACCAAGCGAGGTACATCCCAGTTATCATCCAAGATTTCCACCAAGCTAGGGCCAGAGTTGTACATATTTGGCCCAAGTCTGGACCTATACTGAGCCCATCATAAAATCCCATGTGGAAAAGTCCTCAACTACCTCTAAATCGGTTATTTTTTTGTTATAACCAGACCCTAGGCTTCGCCAAAAATCCACCGATTTACGTGGTTGGAAAGCGCAAGATTCAACCAATTTAGATGGTTAATTTCTATTTGAAATTGGTTGAGAAGATTCTTGAAACTGAAAAAATTGTGTATCTAACTATTATTGGATATTTAGTTTTCGAAATTGAAACGATGCAATATGAGCTTGACGTATAGAAACTGCGCATTCTAATGAACATTTCCCAGGCCTTTGCGCAAAATTTTTCAGATTTATACGAGGATGTATTGAAATCTAGTTAGCCTGGACCAGTTCCATGCATAAACAAAATATCACGTTACCATAGCAACGAACAATAACTTATTAGAAGTGTCAGTGCAAAAGTACCTGTATTTAGAAGGGTTAGGTTAGGTTAGGTAAGCAGATTTACGAAGATATGCTTAATACCCTTGGAGATCAATGTCCCTCGTATGCGATTGTGAAAAATTGAACTGCAAGCTTCAAAAGAGGTAAATTTTCTATTGAAGATGATGACCGATAGGGAAGGCGCCGGTTTTTGTGTCAGTCCCTGAAAATATCGATGCAGTTCATGACATGATTTTATCAGACCGTCGAATTAGGGTAAAACGGAATCTGAAGCACTGAATATTTCATACGAACACCTTCATCATACAGTTCATATCAATTTGGACTTGAGAAAAATTGCCGCAACATGGATCCCCAAATGTTTGAATGTTGACCAAAAGTGTGCAAGGGTAGAAGCATCGCGTTCGATCTGTGCTCGATTTGAAAACGATGTAGACTTCTTAAACCGAATTATTACTATGGATGAGACTTTGGTACATTTCTGTGATCCAAAAACAAAGCAACAATCGATGGAATGGCGACACTCTGGTTCTCCAAGACCTAAGAAGTTTCGTGTCCAAAAATCTGCTGGTAAAGTACTTGATTCAGTTTTTTGGGATCGCCATGGAGTAATCATGATTGATTTTTTGGATAAGGGTAGAACAATAACTTACTACTGACCACTCTACGGGAAGAAATTGAACAGAAAAGACGCGGAAAGCTATCCAAAGGTGTTTTGTTTTTGCAGGACAACGCCCCTGTACACAAATCTCATGTTGCCATGCAAAAAATTCGTTATTTAGGGTTTGAATTACTAGAAAACCCCCCTTATTCACCAGATTTGGCTCCGCTCGACTATCATCTCTTTCCTCAACTGAAAAAATGTTAAAAGGTCGTAAATTTTCTTCCAACGAGAAGGTAATAAAAGCTGTGGAGGTCTGGTTTGCAGAGCAAGAAGAAACGTTGTTTTTTGAAAGGTCTAGAGACGTTGCAGGTTCGCTGTAATAAATGTATCCAATTAAGAGGAGAATATGTTGAGGAATAAAATCTTTCCCTTAAAACTGGGGTATAGTATATAATCCTGATCAACCATTAGACTTCTCAAAATACGGTTGCTGTTGAAGGTCGTATTTCTATTTTTTTCGTCGAAGATGATCCTTAATATTTCAACAAATAAGAAATAGTGTATAATAGATGTTTCAGTACGAGATAATGAACTTTTCAACATTTCCGTGTGTCGTAGCACATGTTGGAACTCCTTAAACTTCTCAGCTTCTAGCGTGAGTCAACTTCTTATTCGATCTACCTTAAATCCATCCGAGGTAAGTCGTCTTCAAGAGTCTCTTCGTTTTTGATATTTCTAGTATCGCTTTTATGTATAAGTCTGATTATTGCTGTGTAAATTCGTGGCTTATTTCTTGTCTTGGATGTTTGTTTCATCATACTACGTTCTGCAGACATTCCGTGACTTTATTTGCCCTTATCTCGTTATTTCTACGTCTTCTGATCGATACTAGTTAGTCAACAATTATTTTAATTTATAAATTGAGTTTTCTAGTGGAATTTTCGCGATAAAAGTATATTTTCTAAGAAACAATTACGAAAATTTTTAAATTCATGTCTTGTTGATGGTTTTGTTGTGTTATAGCATTGAGAAAGCCGTCTTTGATGTCGGCAAGACGTGATATGGTTAAAGTGTTAAAAATATTATTTGTCTGATACATTTCTAAGTAGACTTTCGAAATCGCAACGTGAATACGGATCGTTTTTATAATACGATGACGAATAATACATTGTTTACGTTTTTAACAACAAAATACCCTGATAGATGCCGAAGAAAATGTTAAAAAATAAAAACACACTGTCATTTTTTGATTTGAAATATTTATATTTCCTCATATCCTATTTTTTCTCCTCATTCCTAATTTTCCATCTAAATTTTCCCATCAAAATAACTGCTTTCTGTAAAAAAGTCTTTGGGGTTTTTGTTCGTTAAAATTTTTACTTTTTGATGGTGCAAAAAAAATACATCTCTGGTGTTTTTTCTTTGAAAAAAGAAGAGGTTTAGTAAAAAATGTTGTTATTTAATTTAAATATGTCAAATTCAACATTGTTATCTTGAAATTTGACATTTTTCACTCAGTTTTTTTATACGAGTGCTATTTGAGTTGTTTACAAATACTTAAAACATTCATCTTGGTCAAAAAATGGAATTTAACGTGGATTAAACCAACAGGGGTCCCACAGGATGAATTTCGTTAATTTTGTCCAAAATCGGCTAAAAACATGGATGATATTGCACGAAAATTTTACTGTTAAAAAGATTTGTTCACTTTGGATATCGCATCGCAACGTTTTTAAACAATCAAAACATCAAATTGATGGATCATCCACCGTACAGTCTTTGTTTGGTACTCAATTTCTTCTTTTCTTTGGCTGAAGAAGAGGTTGAAGCGTTCAAATCACATGTTTCGAAAGTACCTCAATCGATAATTGGTTCGAACGCATACAAAAATATATTGATATCAATGGAGACTATTTTACAAAACCAAAAAAAGCAATATCCAATTCTAAATATTTGCTTTTATTTATCTATTTTATCAACTTCATATTTTATTTGAAACTTTTTTCTTTAAAATCGATATTTTCAGAAAAATTATGAATATTATGGTTTCGAAATGTGGAAGGAAAAATCAACGAAGAAGTTTAAATCGCGAATAACTCGAAAACTACGAGGAATTAGAAACAAAGTGCTAAAACAAAAAAAGTACAGCACAAAATTCTCTACAAAAAAGTATTGTAGGTATTTTTTCCTAACCCCAAAATTTTCACTTTAAAATGGGTTTATACGCTCGAAAATATTTTTAATCGCGAATAATT
Source organism: Diorhabda carinulata (assembly GCF_026250575.1). NCBI lineage: Eukaryota > Metazoa > Arthropoda > Insecta > Coleoptera > Chrysomelidae > Diorhabda > Diorhabda carinulata. Next base: position 11,949,603 of record NC_079472.1, on the reverse strand, counting down.
CGAAAACTACCACGAATTCGAAAAAGAGTTCTTAAATAAAAAACGTAGAGTACAAAATTCTCTACAAAAATGTATTCTAGGTATTTTTTCCTAACCCCAAAATTTTCACTTTAAAATGGGTTTATACGCTCGAAAATATTTTTAATCGCGAATAATTCGAAAACTACGACGAATTCGAAAAAAAGTTCTTGAATAAAAAACGTAGAGTACAAAATTCTCTACAAAAAAGTATTCTAGGTATTTTTTCCTAACCCCAAAATTTTCACTTTAAAATGGGTTTATACGCTCGAAAATATTTTTAATCGCGAATAATTCGAAAACTACGACGAATTCGAAAAAAAGTTCTTGAATAAAAAACGTAGAGTACAAAATTCTCTACAAAAAAGTATTCTAGGTATTTTTTCCTAACCCCAAAATTTTCACTTTAAAATGGGTTTATACACTCGAAAACTATTTTATTTTATTTCACAAAAACAAATGAAGCAATATCCAATTCTAAATATTTGTTGTTATTTATCTATTTTATTTAGTTAATATTTTATTTGAAACTTTTTTCTATAAAATCGATATTTTCAGAAAAATTATGAATGTTTTCATGGTTTCGAAATGTGGAAGAAAAAATCGACGAAGAAGTTAATGATTAAGATGAAATTATGGATTAGAACCAAAACAGAATGGAAATTATATTGGAAACGAAATCGGTGATGATCTTCAACATATTTTATGATGAATAAGTTAAAATTGGTTGTCTTAACATCATTAAAACAAGACAAAGAATAATTGGCAATACATATTTTCGATATCTTGTAATTTCAGAACCATTTAAATGACATGAAGACTTTCTAGCATCATATTTAGATTCTAACAACGTTGTTTATGATATATGGTAACCACAAATAAAAAATTATTGTGTAATTCATTCCGTATTCACTTAAACTCCCTTTAATAACTGAAGCATGGATAAAAAACTTAGATTCTTAATGTAAAGGAAGATTCCAGATTATTCAGGATTCAATACCAAGCTTCATATTGCTAAATTAACCTTGATTAAGTATCTGTTTCCTGTTTTCTACGTTAAAGAAGTTGAGGAATCTTTTCAGGTGAGTTCTGGGTTGATATAGAGAAATCTGTTATCAATAAGAGTGAAAAAGCTTCTCATTTGATGTACATATCTAAGTATATAACATAGTTATTGATTTTTTTTAATAATGAGTTTATTTTATAGTTTTTATTGCAGATTTCCATAATTAAGTGAATGTTGTACATTCTAATTTTTTTTTGTACATCCAGTATACAACAATTTCGATATATTTGATAGCTGTTGCTCGATGTTATAATTGTAAACAATATTTTCAATAAAAAAACAATTAAAAAACTAGTAGCGAAAGAATTTTTTCTACATCTTCTTCAATATTATAATTTTCTTCATATTCCTTTCGGGCGTATTTCCCTTCCGAATATAATAAACTTAACAGATAGAAGGTAAATATATTAATATTTAGACAGACCTCCCAGTATGAAATATAGTCAAGCAGGGTATAACCTGTGATTATCACACAAGTTCAGCCTTCTTCGAAGCTCAAGCACCTTGTTAGCGAAATCATCACTAACCGTGACGTTGGATTGTTATGATGAAACCACCTCGGGGCTGGTGGTCGGTTATAGGCCACCGCATCGCCATATTACAGTCATTTTCGTTCGATTCCCAATGAAAAAAATTGTTTTTGTGAAACGAAAAAGTCTAATTGTTCATTTTTGCGTATTTAACTCGAGATAGCGCTTCATCAAATCACCTTTGACCCGTACAAGTCGAGTCCGATGAATAATTTCGTCGTGGTAGGTCCGACATTTTACTAATCGACGTAATTACATTGTGACATCAGCGCCGCATTGCATCTTCTTCTATTTTATTATCTATTGTCGTATGAACCAAAATTACGTCTATTTAAAATCGAGGTGGACTAATTAGTCTGATGTATCCGACGATTCAATCAATCACATGATGTACATAAAAAAAATTGAATAATATATGGAACGTCATTATTTTTCTCGAGTCATCGTTTTTAAAAAGCATTAAATCGGTATTTAGTGGGTAGATTTGGCTCAGTTAAAACAAAAGGTGCGCTACGGCGAGCGGCGCTGCCACCCACTGCGACGGGATCCTAACAAATGGAACGCTCGGTTTTACCGCCATTAAGGCACCTACGTTGATAATCATCACATCATTTTTTATAAAAAACTAAAAGAAATGATTCTATAACATTAGAATAATAATTATTATAAGAGAAAGACAAGATATATTAAAATATAAATACAAATTTCTAGAAATTATATTTCTAATAAATTGAATACTATAATGACCCACCATCTATTGGTTAGTACTGAAATTACAAACGTTTATTGACGTTTCAATTACAGCTACTACCCGATAGAGGAAGACACTAGTATTGTTTCTGAAATAACTTCAACTGTATGAAACGGAAGTAAAATTGTGTTTCAGATGTTTTGCCGATTCTTGAATTATATGTTTTAACCTTGATGAATATAGAAAAAAATGTTATATAACACCCGTTTGCATCATTTTTAACTTCATAGATGGCATCACTATATCACTAGCAGTTTAATAAATTCATAGCAATATGAATTGTATCTTCTATTAAATATCAATCTTTGCTGCAATAGAATGTACTAAAGCATTTCTCATATTAATTTGAACAGAAAACTAAATATTCCATTCAACATATCTTGATTATTAAAAAAACATGTCGCGCCATCTATTATATAATAGTTGTAGCATATGCGAGCTAGAACCACTAAAATTCTTGTTATCTACACTAATTTGGTGAACTAAAAAAAATATTGTTTAATAATTATTTTTAATATATACAATTGATGAACTTGTATATGAACTATTATAGAGTATCAACAAATAATATGACTAATTATTTAATTTTCTAAACGCACGTGCTGCCACCTGTTATGTAATAGTAACTTCAAAATGTTCTACTATAATATTGTAAGAGTGAAGACTACTCTCATTTCTGATATCAAAATATCGAATTATTACTATATTTGATTCAACTAAAGAATCATTGAGGTATTTAACTTACTTTTATATTATCGAAATGTATGTTATGCCATCTATCGTCTAGTGAAGCATTTAACTAACAACTCTAACAAAAGACTATTGAAATTGTCTATTAAATATATTTGATAGATATAATGTATTAATTGAAATAAAAAGAGTTGAATTAATATCATATTTGATTAGAATTCAATATCAACTTAACCAATTATTTAATTTTTTGTAGACACGTCTCGCCATCTATAATATTCTGACAGATCTTAAGCGGCTTACTGCCATTTTGTAAAAGTAAAATTACCTTATTTTAATTAGATATATTTTCACACCAATGAAAATACAGATTATAATAAAAAGAGTTGATTTGCAATTATATTCAAATTAAATAAAATATGCATATATCATCTTGATTTTCTAAATATAAGTCTCGCCATCTATTATGTAATGACTGATTTAAACAGTTCAACTGCCATATCCTAAAATTAAAATTAGTAAACTTATTGTTCCTAAAATATGATTATAGAAATTCATTGGAAATACAGTGTATTTAGTAGTATTAAGTTTCGATTTAAATGAATGAACACGAATAAATTGGATAGTTAATTAACTTTGCACGTCCAGCCATCTATCACCGCATAGTTGATTTAAAACCTTTTACTGTCATTTCGTACGATCGGTAACTACTAAAATTATGGACTCCATAATTAATTTTGTTTTTCAATAATTATTTACAATAAATCCACAATTATAGAGCAATCAATAGCCAGATATCGTGAATATCAAAGTCAAAAACTTTGCAAGTGCAATTTTAAAGTAATTTAACTATCTCGTCACGTGTTTATCTCATTCCAATATATTTTTCAAGGTGTATTAAGTACAACGGTGTTTCCAAACCAACTGAAGAGTAATTAAGATAAACTATATTATTATTTATAAATATCTTCTGTAGGATTAACGTTAAATTGATTAATTTATTACCTTTGTCATTTTTTAAGTAGTGTCTGAACAACCGTATTTAAGTCATCGAGAAAAGATTACTGTGAAGTTAGGGATATAAACATATCCAATAATATGATTCATCGATTATATATTTGTCGATTTTTTATTAGATTTAATCTTATATATAATGTACATATTTAAATGAAAGGTAAATAATTTGAATGAGATAGATACCTAATCTATTTCAAATTTGCGAAATTATGTTAAGACAATAGAGATAAAAAATTACGTGAATTACCCTATTGAGGATATAATCGAATTGAATATGAAAAAATAAATTATTTAAAAAAAAACTCAAGCCAGCAGAACAAATAAAAACATAAAATATTTATATGAACAATTGAATACAGTAGATAAATGGTGTTAAGAAAAATTTATGATAATTTTTGGATGTTCCATGATGTACGAGGTGTGATTATAAAATTCGGTACATTATTTTAATGAAATTGTTAATGGAATGATGTCGAAGTAAGTTCTGTTATATTATCTGGTTATAAAGGTAGAAGTAGATATACAGGGCGGCTTCTATAGTAAAAAATTATGGATCGAAACCTCTGGCAAAACGTAGACGGGCTGGGGTTAATTTAGGACCAAAATCTGGTCTTTTCGACTCTAGGTTAGCTACTTCAAGTCTTCTTCTGATTACCCTGTTACTTAGAAATACTTCTCGCGCTTCTCTGAGCTCTTATTGAACATCAGTGGCCACTTCTAGTAAATGAAAGAGAACGAATCAAAATATGATGCAAGTAGACTTTGGCATACAGCACCAGCTTAATATAGAGAAAGTGAAAAAAGCGCCGATGTTTCTTAAAAAAAAACAGAAAAAATAATGTAAAAAACGTGAGGATTATTCTAATAATTGAGAGCAAATAAAGCAGACACCGTTAAATCGTCGAGGAAAGTTTCTTCCGCAGTTTGATTTATCCATATCAGGAAAGTATTTCCAAAAAATATCTTTTACAAATAAACCTACTGTGATAATTTTTTTATTTATTTACATTCTTTCTATTCGTGACACTGTCTTTTACGTTCTTAATGTATTTGAGCATTTTACTGTATACTTATCTAATAAAACAGCGCTAAACGAACTCGTTTATATATCCAAAAGAAGTTCACGACAATTCTAGAAAATAAAGAAACAAAATAAATAAATAAATAGACTTTCCAAAGAACAAATTGTCTGCTATGATAAAAACAAATATCAAACGAATTCCTGGTCGTCTCGCGCCTTCACCGAATTTTAGAATTTCACTACAATCGAACAGGACCGGTTCCAGAATCCATATCGCGGATTTTTTCGTAACACTACTCAAATAGATAAACGTAATTTGTACAGATTAAAGTTTTACATCTTAAAAGATCGGAAATTTTACTAAAATAAAACGCTCTTATTAGTTAATGCTAAAAGATGGAAAGAAACAGCAAATGTTTATTTATTATAAAATAATTAGTAACTTGAATCTAGTCTCAATTGTTGTTTTTTCAAGTTTCCAGTGTATTTCCACAACAATCTGCTGTGGATCAAAACAAAAAAGGCAACGGCTACACTGGTTCGCCTGCAGACACCCATTCGAAAGAGTAGGCTTGAAACTAAACAGCTGATAGTCGTTAACCTTTGGAGTATGTGTCTTGTCATTTAATACCTTTTTTAGTTATTTTTCGATCACTTTTCGTAGGTTTTTTTGACAAAAAAAGAGAAAAAGAAATATTTGGAGGTTATATAGTTCTTTCTGGAAATAAATTTTTGTTATTTTCACATATTAGCATTTGTTTTTAAAATCTAATATGGTTTTTCGGTTATATAGCTTTTGATTATGTACAAGTGGCGTATTATAAACTACTAAACTGCGCTAAACTCGTTTATATATCCAAATGTTCTCGAAAATTCTAGAAAATAAAGATACAAAACAAATAAATCAACAGACTTACCTAGAAATTAATTTAAAGAAAGAATGTAACATCAAACGAATTCTGGGTATGTCAAATGTAGCGCGCCTTCGCCGAATTTTATAATTTCACTAGAATCATACTTTGGGAGATAAACATAAATTGGACAGACTAGAGTTCTGCTTGTCAAACTTATATCAAGCTTCTTAGGGAGATTTTCGTTTTGATTGTTTGTATGACAAGGTTCATATTGATCGAAGAAGGTTATATTTTACTAAAAATTAAACGTTCTTATCAATTGTTGCTAAACGATAGAGAGAAAGTTTTAATTGCTGCTCTATTTTCATGTGGATTAAAACAACCCCTATACAAAAACACGAGGCCACGGCTACACTGGTTTGCCTGCAGACACGTTAGACATCGCATTCGAAAGAATAGGCTTGAAACTAAACAGCTGATAGTCGTTAACCTTTGGAGTATGTGTTATTTAATACCTTTTTTAGTTATTTTTTTTTTTCGATCACTTTTTGTAGGATTTTTTGGCAAAAAAGAGAAAAAGAAATATTTGGAGATAATATAGTTCTTTCTGGAAATACATTTTTTAGCATTTGTTTTTAAAATCTGATCTAGATTCATCTGGTTTTTCGGTATTATAGGTTTTAATTATGTACAGTGGTGTATTATAAACTAACTAAACTTCGATAAACGAACTCGTTTATATATCAAAATGTTCTCGAAAATTCTAGAAAATAAATAAACAAAACAATTAATTAGACCTTTCTAGAAATTAATTTAAAGAAAGAATATAACATCAAACGAATTCCGGGTAGATCAAATATGCCGCGCCTTCGCCAAATTTTATAATTTCACTAGAATCGGACAGGACCGGCTTCAGAACCCATAGTTGTTCGTAATACTAACCTTTGGAGCATGTATCTTGTTATTTAATCACTTTTCGTCTAATTTTTTGACAAAAATAGAGAAAAAAATATTTGGAGGTGATATATTTCTTCCTGAAAATAAATTTTTGTTATTTTGACATTTTAGCATTTGCTTTTAAAATCTAATCTAGTAGTACAGTGGCGTATTATAAACAGCATTCGACGAACTCGTTTATATATCCAAATATTCTCGAAAATTCTAGAAAATAAAGAAACAAAACAAATAAATAGACCTTCCAAGAAATTAATTTAAAGAAAGGATGTAATCAAATCGTTTTTTGTGATAAAAACTTATATAAAAAACAAACATCAAACGAATTCCGGGTATATCAAATGTGCCGCGCCTTCGCCGAATTTTATAATTTCACTACAATCGGACAGGACCGGCTCCAGAATCCATAAGGCTAGAAGATAAACATAAATTGGACAGATTAGAGATTTTCTTTTTGATTGTTTGTATGACTACTTTGATATTTAGCGAATATGGTTATATTTTACTAAAATTAAACGTTCTTATTACTTAATGCTAAACGATGGAGAGATACATCAAATGTTTATTTATTATAAAAAAATTAGTAACTTGAATCAAGTTTCAATTGTTGTTTTTTCAAGTTTCCAGTGTATTTTCGCGATAATCTGTTGAGGATCAAAACAAAAAAGGCAACGGCTACACTGGTTTGCCTGCAGACAGAATAGGCTTGAAACTAAACAGTCGTTAACCTTTGGCGCATGTGTAGCAGCGCTAGTCTTGTTATTTAATAGCCACACCTCGTATATCATGTGATGATTTTCAATTTATGTTGTTCCTTTTAAAAAATCAAGTGTCTATAACTTAACTAAAGGTCATAATATCATTTATATAAGATATATTACATTTACCATCAATGGGATTAAAAATATCTCATAAAAGACTACGATGAATTATATTATTTTCTCGATTTGTTTTTTTGAGAAAAACAATATACCGAAGCTAATTCGTTCGATTACAATAATCCACTCGTTATTTTCATTAATCAACTACTTATTGATTTTGAGATATAAATTTTTTTAGATAAAATTTCTAACGTTTCGCGATGAATTATTGTATATATACGTCACTTATACTTCACCAATCATTCTTCGGTAAGTTAGATAGGGAAATTAATATAGATATAAACTGAATGCTTGGAGAAAATAATTTCGAGTATGGTACTTACTAGATGAAAAATCATCGTGATTTGTTCACTACAGAAAAACGTATGCGATACAGTGAGTATTGAAAAAACTTCGTAATTAAATAAATAAATAAATCAGAAAATCATTTTTATTTCCATTCTGTATATCAAAATTTGATAAAATATTTATTTTTACGAGTACGATTTGTGAAAATACACTGAATACGTTTATAGTTACAGCGGATTAGTTCTACAGGGTGGTCTAATATAAATATGGGTTTGGGCATAGAGAATCCATACAAACTGTTTGTTTTAATTTAATTATTTGCATTCGGTTACCACACTATAATTAAACACAATTTATAAACTTGAATCAACACCCAGTTGTCTCGCTTTCTTAATTTTTAAATGTTTTAAATTATGAAATATTGAATATGACTTTTGCGGAAATTATTTTCTAAATAAATTTTCGTTTTTATTTAACCATACGTGGGAGCCTAGTTAAGGCACATTGGGCACATTATTAGTATTAATCTAGATTTAACACAATTTTTTTCATATATTTCGGCTGTTATTTATCCCACGCGCATCCCAAAAAACATTGCCAGCAGATGGATCCGGTTTTCAGTACATTGTTTTTTGTTTTGGGTGTGAAGTAATCCCCACGTTTCTTCCTGGGTATTGAAAGCAAAAATTCATTCCTGTGAAACATTGAAACACTCGATGGAAACATCTTCACGACGCATTATGAGCAACCGTGGCCTCCATCTTGTGCACAGCTTTTTCGTGTCCAAAATGAAACGCCTACAATGCCTGATAGCTAAGTGTATCTTCCAAAGGACGAAAACTATATGTCACTAATACTTCTAAGTTTCGATTTGTGAATATTTGAATGGCGATTTTCTTGATGTTTGAACTACAAAATGCTCCTTTAGAATATTGATTACTTATTTATTAACGTTTTTGTAAACCGAATTTCAATTTTCTGCTGCTTTAACCCAAACTTCAATCTCCTTTTTTTGACATTTTTTGGCTTTTCTGCTTGATCCTAACTTTATTTCAATCGAAATACTTAACTCAAATCGCTGATATATCATATTTAATTGCATTACATAAAAAAAAACTCTTAATTATGAATACTTTCCAATCCTAAATCCTTTTTTTTTAAAACGGAATCTATTAGTTACAAAAACGTTAAGCCGGTTTAAAACACCGGATAATTTTCTAATAATTAATTCATTTTTGTATTTGATTATTACTAGAAGTGTGTTTTTTATTTTTTAGTTAATGAATAAACTGATTTATAAAACAATGAATATTGAAATTCAATAACACAAAATGATTAAATCCAATGAGATAATAACAGTTATCAGAACAATAGGCTTCGATAACCTGATTTACCTGGGTTGTTTTGAAGTGGTTTTGGAGTTAATAATCGGATCAGCACTGTATTATTTTTTTAAACAGTTGCACTTATGATAAATAACATAATTACGATAATATTTTACGTAACAAGGACGTTGATATTGAAAAAAAATCCGTTAAACAGTTAGAAAAGGGATTATGTTACAAAAAAATTGATTTTTATTTATTTAAGCTATAATTTTAATTGTATTTTATTGTAAATTTCCGGAGATTTGATGAATTTAAATTGGAAATTAATTATTTTCAATTAATTATACTTTCACGGTTCCCTTGTTTTTTGGCTCTATAAAATTGAAAAATCGTCCGATTTTGATGAATTTTTGTTTCTAAATCTTCATTTTTACGGCGGATTTACTAAAAAAAATATGGGAAATAACTCACCTGGAGATTTCATATAGTTTTCTGACTTTAAATGTGATCAAAAATGCACTTTATCGCATATAATTGTTCACAACTTTTTTACAAAGTACCAAACGCTGTTCATATATTTTTTTTCTTAATCTACACATAAATACGATCATTTTGTAAAAAAGAAAAATTGAAAAATGTTTGTTTATCCATTTTTTATCTCACTTAAAGTTTCCATATGGTTTTCGGACTTTAAATGTTATCATAAATGCTCTAGAAAATCGAAAAATCATCCGATTCCAATGAATTTCCCAATTTTTCAAAGGTAATTTGGAAACTTGATTAATAAAAAAAGTATAAAGGATTATATGTGGGTCAATTTTGAGAGAAATTGTTATTATTTTTAATTATAAAAACAGGATAAATCAACATATTTGTATAATTTTTTTTTTTCAATTTCTTCTTTGATTATGTGGGAAAAAGTTATCAGCAATTATACATGAATGAGTGCATTTTCATGAACATTTAAAGCCCTGAAACCCTGCGTTCCAAAGGGGTTGTGAAAAATGCAACCAATTGTTAAATACATTTGACCCTGAATCTTAACAGTTGGCATAAAATTTTCTTGTATAACTTGTGTTGCACCAAACGACGTCATATTAAAACAATTATAGTATTGTTGAGTATGAATCAAAAAATGTTTACAATCAGGCCCATTTCGATGATTTCGACGTGGTGAAAACCAAAAGCAGTTTATCGACCAACTCGCTTCGACTTCTTGTAATAAAGTAACGTCTCAACCACCAGGATTCGCTGGTTTTTCGAATTAAATCGTGCTGGCACCCAAAGGTCGTCCAAAATCGGCTGTTGTGCCAAAAAACCTCGATGCTGTTTGTAAACTGATGTTTCGAGTGACATCCTTGGGCATTCATTCCACTCGCATACATTCAATACTGCATGAAAATTTGATGTCAAGAAGGTTTGTTCGCGTTGGAAATTTGTAAAATTTGACAATCGCTCAAAACAATTTTGAATTGTTAAAAAGACAACTAGAATATGTATTTTTGAATACAGATTACACATTTCGTGATTTATGGTTTCCTAGATTCTATAATTCTTCATCTCATCCAAAAAGACAATAATAAAAAATAGTTTTCGATGAAATGTCCATTCGTCAGCATTTAGAATATTTTCAAATATAATCGTTATGCGTAATGAGTTGCAGAGACTTAGTTTTCATGATTGTCTGTACTAACGATATTTTCCTCTCTTTAGTATTTTTCGCTTTCGTTTTCCAGTCCTGATTCCTCTCTTTCTTGGATCTCTCACCACCTCTGCTTACCTTCCTTTCCTTGGTTTTTCTTTTTTTCAAGTTACTCCTCAAGACAACGCTTACAAAAAATTTCCAGGCGGTTTATTCCTGTTCATCCAGTTTTTCTTTAAAGCCTTTTACTTTAAAATTAGACCAATAGATACATTCAAATCAAGCTCTAAATCATTTGTATCAATAAGGACGATTCTTTTGAAGTATACAAATTCCGAAGTAGAATCCTAACTTTGTGATCGATTTGGAAGCTTTGAAGTTTGGATACTGAATAGTTTGATGTAATGCCTTTTGTTTGAATTGAACTAGAATAGTTGACATGATCTTTTGCTTCAGTCCAAAAGACAAATGTCTTGTTTAGTCCAGCCTAATTGGAGTCTCCCACAGGATTTATCTTAGCAAAGTTCAATTAATGATGAGAAATTTTGACGTCGTAACAAACATAATTAAAGCTGTCGACGATGATACCAGAATTACCAGGCTTCACTTAGAGATGGCGCTAGTTGCTTTAAAAATACCACTGAATTAAAAAGTTGACGGTTCTTATTATAAAAAGGTTTTACCGAATTTATTGAACATTTCTGGGAAAAGTGTATGGAGTGTACGTTGAAAAATACAGTTTCTAAATGGAATTAATCAAAAAAAAGTCACTTCTCTAAGGTCATAAATGAATATGTTGCTGTCACAAAAAAGCTGGACGTGATTGAAACAAATAAAAGTGTGTGCGAGTTAATATTGATTTTAGAGTCAAAATAAGTTTGATGGGCAGAGAATGAATAAAAACTATACATTTTCCATGGAATATGGTGCTGAAAACATTGTTTTTTTAATTATTTTTTACAAACTTTTATTACTACAATTTAATATCTCCAATCTATTCCACGAATTCCATATTTCTTATCTAAAAAATTACAATTTGTGATAAACAAACATTATTTTTTATAGCAACTATTTTTATTACTATCAACAACGTAATGTGTGTTCTATGGTGAAACAGAAAAAAGTTTTTTTCTATTTGTGATATAGAGAAAAGCCTCATCTGTATACCAAAACTACATACTCCAATTTTAAAGAAGTTTGAGGATATATTGGATTGACATCAAACATCGAGGTTAGTTTATAATTATTTATATATATTTGTGACCAAAAAAATCGACTCAATTCGTACGCTAGCGTTCAAAAAGCGTCAAGAGCATCGATGCTATCCCATTTTTCAGTGAGTGCCGTTCTCATGTCCAATTTCGTGGATGGTTCAGAATTTCTTTTCTTGGTCAATTTCTATGGGTCCACATGCTGCCGTACAGAACCTGCATCATAAGGACCGACATTCACCTGTATTAAATTGAAACTGGAGTAGTGATTCCCTGAAATTTCTTCTATGTATAGGATCGCTGTTGATCACTCACTCCACCACTAGTTTCAATACAAACCAACTCAGTTTTTTCTTCCATTGAACTTTCCGCAGAAACCTCTAACACCGTTCTAATCTTTCTCTAGGTCTTCTGTAGATTCGTCCGCTTCTATCGCTATAATGCAGACACACTCTGATTTCGTTTAAAAAGAGAACGGAGCCCCATTGTTTGTAAATTAATTTGGGGCTAGTAGCTGGACTTTTGGCTTAAGGTTAGCTGTCTTAAGTCTTCTTCTGATTGTCCAGCAGCTCCTGGAAACCGTGAACTGACTCATGTTTGATGGTTAATTAATACTGGTGGGATAGATGACTTATAAGGATTTGTTATTCCTAATTAGGTTAAAAAGGGTGGTTTCCGACCATGATTTATTGTTAGACTGTGAAAGCAAGAACCAGTTTAAAATTTTTCTAGGAAAAATCAAAATTCGGTTTCAGTTTTTTTGCCAGTGACTTAAGATTGCAGGGAGGCCGATTTTTTCGCTCACGACTTATATAGTATGCCCCTAGATACGTGATAAAGATGTAAAATTATATTTTTTAAAGTCCGGTCCTGATTTAATTTTAGTTTTGATATATTCTGATTTTGAAAAAGTCACACTTTAGAAGGAAACGACGATTAAACCGATTGTAGCTTTGTTCGTCTTTAGGGAAGCTAATTTTGAAAAATATACATTGTTCTGTTTTCCAGACGAAAGAAATGATTTTAACTGTTTTTTTTTTGGAAATTTTCTTTGGCGTACTTGAATTTCTAAAACTTGTATAATAAAATAATCATCCATCAATTAATTTAAATCGAAATCCGTATCAAAGGACACAAATATTTTCTGTTCAAAATTATTTAGGCTTTATAAAGCTCGTATTTTGACTTTATAGTCCATTCATTCAATATACTAAATTTTATCTACATGAAAGCAATAAAAATAAGGTTACTAAATGATAAAAGAAAACTATCAATCTTTTTGAGAGCTTATTTAGTTAAAAATTCACAAAATTTTTATTCACAAGCTTCTTAAATACGTTTTAGTATAAAAATTTTAAATAAACTTCTTTCGGATAATTTCCATAGATGTTATATTAAAAATAGAGAAAACTAATTGGAATCGTATTGCTGTAAGAGGGAGATGTATCACTCTCTATTTCTATTTACTCGCTTCTGATTCTGTTGCCGTCCCCACTACTAGAAACTAGTGATCCAATCAGAATGGAGTAGTGAGAGGTAGAGAATGGTATACTTATGTTGTTTCTCACTTTAAAAACCGTTCGTTTCAATACCTAACTTAACCTACCTTTAATATTAAGTATACAAATCGGTACGAATGGACTATAAAATAATGAATTTAATCTGGATTATATTTTTAGGATTTCTTTGTGAAAAATTAGAAAAATAGCGAATTCAAGATGGTTTTCGATAATAACGAAAAAAACAAAAACGATTTTAGAGTGTCTGTACAAAATGGTAAACCGGAAATCAACGCATCAAATAATGATACTCGAAATAATAGTTTGTTGAGCAAAAAAAACTCTGTACGTGAAATGTACACAATTTACGGTGAGTTCTATATATTTTGTTTTGTTTTTTTTTGTTCTTTGTAACGGAAATGATTTATAGGAGGATTACCAATCACCAAAGAGAACGCTAGACTTTCCATTTTATCTATACAGAGTGAGAAACAAAAATTAGTGGAAGAACGATGGTATCAGATATTCATCCAAGTCAGTATACCTTTTTTCATCGCTGGTTTGGGTACCATAGGGGCTGGGATCGTACTTAATCGCGTTCAGGTTAGTGCATTTCATTCTACGAGGGTAATCTTGTAAATTACCATCAAAATTTCTTATATTGAGTGTTTTTTTTTTTCAGGAACACGAAGTTTTTAAAAATATAGACGCACTTTTCGTATTAGTTCCTGCGTTGTTAGGACTAAAAGGCAACTTAGATATGTGTCTGGCGTCTAGATTATCAACTCAAACAAATTTAGGAAATATGAACGAAAGGAAAAAAATTATCTCCATAGTAACTGGAAACGTACTTTTGGTACAAGTAAGTCCATTCCATTCCCAAAACTGATAAGACCTAACAAATATCAATAATTGGTTAGTGCTTTATAGTTTTTCCCAAATTACAATTAAAACATTTCGTTTGAACCAACTGTCGAGGTATTTTTTCCATTTCGATTCAGATACCTCCAAAATAAGCGATTGGAACGCTTCGACTGCTTCTTCGGGTGTAGGAAAGCGTTAACCTCACAATTTATTTTTAATCTACGGGAATTAGCTTAAATCATTGAGTACTAAACAAGGACTGTGAGGTGGATGACCCATTAACTCGATGTCTTAACTAAGTTGGAATTTCTGGAACCGTTGGTGGTATTCATATTGAACACACAACTTTAGTCTCTGAAGATGATAACATGATTATCGAAACACGCGTTAGACAGTGTAAATGTGATTGTTGGTGTAGTGTATTCAATAATTCGAAGTTTTGACTGTTCAAAAACTGTTTGAACTGAGTTGTGAGATATCGCATTGTCGTGGGTTTTTCTCCGATTGGTTTCCCTGATTTTTTCTTTACGATTCTGGAAAACTGATGCTGGTGTACCATTCTACGTTGCTTTAGGAGGCGACATGTCGAGTTATTCCGAAAAAATGGACGATCATTTGCTTAGAAGTGCTTCGTGCAGAAACAACTTCTGTTGGAGTGGATTTTGTAAGACCACGAAATTCATCATGTAGCGAAATGCAATTATGATCGACTCATATCAAAAGAGGATGCTACAAATACAAATTCAATCATTTTTGAATAAATCTCTTGAATAAATTGTCTTTTGTAACTGTTTTTTTTACTTACAACCAATTACCATCTTTTCTTCGCATGAAAAGCTATTTTTTCGACATCTACTTAGCTCATTCTAAATAGTACTACTTAGATCTATACTTCGTATTGGCTACTCTATAATAATGATTCCATTAAGAGAAGTTTTCCTAGAACGTGACTGATATTGCATCAAATAAATAATATCTACAATGTTCGTTTTATAGCAGATTCTACATCCAAAATTTGGTACCTAAAAAGCTTGTTTCATAGCAAACCCTCTAACAAATAATATGGTACCATCCTTTATCGAATAATCGTGGCAATCACTTTAGTTTCACCATCTATCATCGATATTAATAAAGATTAATGTCTGTTAGCTGTTTAGCCTCTTTTCAAAATTCGAATCTTCATTAAAAAAAAGAAGATTTGAGTCTATTGGAGCTGGAGGAAATGACAGACAAAGACTATTTCGAACAATCATAGGATGTAGGGATAGAGGAGATGTACAAGCTCAGCAGCAAGCAGCAGATGAATTATAGATCCATTATTCCTTTCTGGAATCAAAACGATCATCATCTGAGTGGATTGCAGCCGATGAACCACGTCCAAAGGCACAACTGTGAGCTGGGAACGTATTTTGGAATAGGGGATGGAATATTGTCCATCAACAATCACCAAAAGAGAGTTTTTGGATCATTTGAATGGAAAAATCAAGGAAAAACGACCTCATGTGTCGAAGAAAAAACCACTGTTTCATCAAGACAATAAACCGATTCACAAATCGATAACAACGATGGTTAAATTGAACGAATTACACTTCGAATCGCTCTCTCATCCACCGCACAGTCCAGATCTGGCCCTCCAGTGACTACTGTCTATTCGCTATTTTCAAAACATCCTTGCTGGTAAGATATTCAGCTCAAATGAAGTCAAAAGACAAATCCTTCTAAAAGCACGACATCCAGAAGTTAAAGAAGCGTTGGATTGAATGTATTGCTCACATTTTTCTTAATTATTCTTCTTCTCATGCCGTTTTATCATTGAAGGTTTGGTGACCACGTTGTTAAATGCGCCTCTTCTTCCTGCCGATGCCTTTTTCTCCCTCTACTCTGTCCTGCATTATATTCTGTTGCAGTAGGTATTTGTCGTTGTATAAAACGTTTTTCTTATCTTAATAATTTTCAACAGCATTCTTTTGCGATCAATGCGTCTTAGTACTTCGTCGTTGATAATTCTATCAGTCCAGGGTATCTTCAGGATACGTCTATAGAGCCACATCTCAACTTTTTTTGATCATTTAAGCTTTCGAGGTCCAAGTTTCCACTTTGTACTCCAGTACTTACCACACATAACATTCCATGAATCCTATTCTGACGTGAAGGTTTAGATTTCTGTTTGCAAACATTGAGGAGTACTTCGTCTTCGTCTTCGTCTTCGTCTTCGTCTTCGTCTTCGTCTTCGTCTTCGTCTTCGTCTTCGTCTTCGTCTTCGTCTTCGTCTTCGTCTTCGTCTTCGTCTTCGTCTTCGTCTTCGTCTTCGTCTTCGTCTTCGTCTTCGTCTTCGTCTTCGTCTTCGTCTTCGTCTTCGTCTTCGTCTTCGTCTTCGTCTTCGTCTTCGTCTTCGTCTTCGTCTTCGTCTTCGTCTTCGTCTTCGTCTTCGTCTTCGTCTTCGTCTTCGTCTTCGTCTTCGTCTTCGTCTTAGTCACACGAATTATTGAGTGATGTGTTAGGGGATAGATTGTGATGAAACGTGATGTAAATGAACAATGGTAATTATCAATTATTAATTAAACACAAACTATTCCAGATCCAAGCAATTGTAGCTTCCTGTTTAGTATCTGTATTTGCTGTTAGCGTGTCGGCGATATTTAACAAAGAATTTAATTGGATTCACACTTTACTACTAGCGACATCTAGTACTTTAACGGCTACCATGTCGTGTTTCATCTTAGGTAAGAAAAGAAAAGAAAACAATTTTTCTTTTTACAATTATCTGATACATTTTTTTCAGATATTGTTCTTGTGAGTTTGATAATAGCTTCGAGGAAATTCAAGCTAAATCCGGATAATATAGCAACCCCCATGGCGGCTAGTATCGGGGATGTAGTCTCCCTGATAATGTTATCAACTTGGGCTTCGTTTTTATATAGCATCAGTGGTAAATATTTCGATTTTGTTATTTAAATATATTTAATAGTACGAAATAATTTTAAATTCAATTTACTCTATGAAATATTAGAGCGGATTGCACCGAAACGTGATGGTAAAACATTTGTAGCCATTCCAAAGTGATTTTGCAGTAGAAATTTAAACAGTTTTGGTATAACTTCGCATAATTATACTCATAACTCCCGACTAAAGCCCCATGACTGTGTTCTGTTGGTACAATTAAGATTTCGTGGACATCTACTTCACAGTTTACCTTTTGAACTCTTTGGGGAGATGTAATCACTACTCAATTACCTAGCTCCTCCATCTTTAGCTATCAATCGATCGTAGAATTGGGATTTGGTTGACCTCAATAAGCATATAACCTCAATTTTAGCACGCAAAGATCCAGGCTGCTGTTTTAACAAGGTTGGGCAGCTTAGGGTTTTGTTTCTGTCTGCACCAATATCACCATCACCGAAAATTAACTAAAGCAAACAAATATTGAACAACGTGGTGTCTTCAAACTTGAATCATGTACTTTCTAATGCAGTGGTGTTTTACAAGCAACTACCGCCATCTCTAGGTCAGGCCAAATACTTCTAGGACCATCGTACGGAATAGAGAAAATCGTCTTGTAGGCGATCCAGAATTAAAAACACGTGTTTTGGTAGAGTATCTTGTCATCAAAACTATTTCTATGGAATCAAGTCGAGCATCCTCAAGCTTCACCGGAACTCAAATAGAGATATAGTGTATGTTTGACGACACCTGCGTTGATGGTTCTAAAAATTCCTTGCTCAAGAAGGCGACGAATAACTAATCCTCATGTCTGCCGTGAAGATGATCACCTCTAACTTACCTCTGACTATTCTCATATGTCTAAATATCCACCAAAACGATTTCCATCGAACTAGTAGTTGTTCAAGTTCATCTACATCATAATAAATTATAATTTTTCATTTTGTATATCAATTTTTATCAATACAACTTCTCTTATTGTTTCCAGATGATTTTCCATGGGTTATGGGTTTGATTATGGGTTTGTATTTACTAGTTTTTCTCCCAACTTGGATATTTATCGTTCGAAAAAACGATTATACGAAAGCTATACTGACCAACGGCTGGGTACCAGTTATATCGGCTCTCTTCATCAGCGGGTAAGTTAATTTTATCACATGTTAGTGTTGCCGGAAAAATTTTTGTTTGTTCTACATACATATATCGAATTTATGAATATAATTAGACAACCAAAATCATTTTCCTTGCGAATCTAGTGAGACGGAACTTTGGTTTATGATACTTCAATTTCTGAATTAAAATAATTAATTAGATCTACGAGGGAACGCGAAAATGTGAACGGTGAGCTCGCATCGCTTTTTTGTCGATTAAAAAGTTGGAATTGAAGATAAAGTAGATGACGTGATTGAATTCAGACAAAAATCATTCCAAATATAGGAACCAGAATTTTCTTTTACTTTTTGTGAAGTACACAAAAATAGCGATGGAGAAACACGTGCAAACTATTTTTAAAATTGTAGATCTACTACTAGAGGGCGTATTGGGAAATATTAAATCGATTAAGCAAAATTTTACAAAAGTTACTTAGCTAATTGGCATTTTATATATATTTGTCATTCCAAACCGGTATTTTCTCCGTTTTGACTTTCTTTTTCTAATTATTTACTTGAATAGAGAGTGTGGATTGCTATCATATTCGTGCTGAGACCTCGCGAAAATCTAGAACGGTTATTATAATAAAAAATATTAGATTTTTGAAGTTTTTAGTTGTATTCATTCCAATATAGCAAAGAAAAATACTATTGACGTTAGCTAACGTCTCTTTTAACTCAACAATAAAATTATATACACGAGGTTGGTCCCAGATGTACCTGGTCTGACCTAGAGATGGCGGTAGTTGCTTCTAACATACCACTGTATTAGAAAGGACACAATCTGATTAAATACCAAACAACGTGGCATTTGCTTGGCAGTCATCAATAATGAATGTTTTCAATGAACAAGATTTTACTCTGGATGAAACTGCTTCTTCGCTATCAACAGTAATATATTGGATAGCGGAGTTTCGACGAGACTGCACGACCTGCGAAGACCAGCAGTCGACTAAATGAGGAGACGACTCCAGAAATGTTGAAGAAAATCTACTGGATGATGGTCGACTGGAAGGGCGCGAGCTAGCAGAAGTGGTAGGCATTTCAAAAAATGTGCTACATCGCATAATAACTGAAAATTTGTACATAAAAAAGCTGTACGCAATATGGGTGTCGCGTTCACAAAAGCAGCGTCGTGAGGATGCTTCAATCGAATGTTTGGCAATGTTTCACAGAAATAAAGCTGAATTTTTGCGACGTTTTATAACCATGGATGAAACGTGGATCCATCACAAACGACAAAACAATCAAAACAATGGATTGAAAAGATACAAACGGCTCCGAAGAAAGCAAAGACCGTTCCATCTTCAGACGGCGGTTTTTTTAGGAAGCGCGTGAGATAATTTTCATTAAATACCTTGGAAAAGGAAAAACCATCAACGGCAAGAAATAAAGCAAAAACGACCGCATTTGGTTAAGAAGAAAATGTTGTTTCATCAAGACAATTCACCAGCTCACACATCCGTTATTGCAATAGCCAAAATTGATGAATTGCTTTATCATGCACCCTATTTACCAGATTCAGCTCACTAGGAGTATTTTCTAATCCCAAATTTGAAAAAATGGTCCGATGTTCAATAATGTAGAGGTTATGTCTGAAGTTAATGATCCTTATTATAAAAATGATTGAACATTGCTGGAAATTGCTTTTCTTTGTTACACCAGGTATTTCTAGGATCACTCTCGTGTTGAAATATTTAATATTTTGTTACAGATCGGGAGGACTAATACTGGACCTCGCCGTAAATAGATTCTATGGGTATACCATGTTTCAGCCCATAATAAACGGTTTAGGAGGTAATCTTGTTTCCGTGCAAGCTAGTCGTATATCGACCATGTTACATAAGACTTCTTTCGAAGGAGTTATACCATCACACACAAAACAGTGGGTCAATCCGTACACGGCACTCATATATGGAGGTAAGTAATCATTTTTTCGAAAATATTCCCATCCCGAGTCACCCGATTTACCGAAAATCACTCACTAAGAAGATCTTCTTAATTCACGTAACTCGCTCAATTTGGTGATATCGAAATTTAGGACTAGATGTCGCTCATTCCGACACACAAAGTTAATTTGAAACTGCCAGCCTCTAAAAGCGTTTTTAAATCGATGAATTTGATATTTTGAACGCATATTTACTATATACAGATGTGTTTATTGTTGTATCTCGATCTGGGACTGCGCGCTTACGTAGTTTGTCTATTTTCTCACTCTCGTGCAAAACATCCAAAAAAAATTATTCATGAATCCTGGCGAATTTAATCAGGATAATCATATGTTTGAATCGAATTATTGCAATGAAGTCAGTGGATGTTTCTTTTATTAATATACAGACATTGTTGATGCTACAGCTACAGTTCTCAATTGTTGTCTTCAAATCGCAATTGCCACCGATTCCGAGCTTTTCCATAGTAAATTATTGAGCTATGCAGACATTCACAACTTTGTAACTGATTTATGAAAATAAATAAATATATTTTGCATTAGCACAAACCAAGCCTTTTACACAACTCTTTTATATACCTAAATAAAATTTTAAAAGAAATACTGTAAATAAACCGCCTTCTATAATAAAAAATTGCTAAAAGGAAACATCAAAAGCGCGTCAACCATTTAGTAAAAACAGATGAAAGGCGCTGCGTGAATTCGTCGAATTTTAAAATAATCTTATGGCTGGACAAGGTCGGCGTAACGACACATTTTGCGAGTTTTTTTCCTAACAATTCTATTTTAACGGTAAAATTTTTGATTATGTTGTGTAGCTTGATTTTTGTTAATATTATTAATATACACAACAATAATGTTGCTTAGAATTGTTCTTATTATAAAGTTATACAACGTGAAAAGCTTTGTACACCCCTAAGTTTTGTTTAAAATATATACAGGACTTTTAGACCCAATTTTCTCCAACATTTTTCGACTTCCTTCGGTTGTTAACAAATTTTTTTCATTAAATCCTACCAACCTCATTGGTACCTCATTCATATTACGACTTTTTCTTCACGCGTCCTCCCTTCAGTATAATTCTCTGCTGTGGCAATCTGGCAACCTTGCTTTTTGCATTCGAACTATTTGTGTTATATCC
The DNA here is from genome assembly GCF_026250575.1 of Diorhabda carinulata. Taxonomy (NCBI): domain Eukaryota; kingdom Metazoa; phylum Arthropoda; class Insecta; order Coleoptera; family Chrysomelidae; genus Diorhabda; species Diorhabda carinulata. The sequence continues at coordinate 11,927,809 of NC_079472.1, read as the reverse complement.
AAGTTCCTTGTATACGATCCATACAGTGAACCAAGCAAATCACCTCGCAATTTTAAAGACCTTCATGGATTAGGTTGAAATTTTGACAGAAGCTCAAAAATGATGCAAAGAGTAAACCTGATTTGGTGCCAATGTATGCCGGGGGTGGGAATTAATAATTTCAAAATAACACCGGGAGCCGATAGAGAATTGAATTTTATGAAGAAAATGTAGAATAAAGTTTTTATTTAACACAATAATTCCTGAGTTATTCAAAAAACACGTTTTTCAATATTTTTCCACGAAAAACTCGAAAATTAAGCATTTTCTGAAAAAAATTATTCCTATCAAAATTGAAGCTTATAAAAAATCAAACAAATTAGTCACTTTAAATTAATTTTTTTAAACAATATCCAGCAACTTATGAGTCACTGAAAGCCAATTTTTTTTTTTGGAAATTTATGCAGAGGTCTGAGCTCAAATAACGGAAAAACGATCAATTTTTCATAAAAACTTGTGATAAACATTTTTTCAAAGTACTTTTTTAGACCTTCATTCAGAGCTTTTATGATATCGTCTAGTATGAAAATTAAGCAAGTTATGACGAAAATAAGTTAAGTAACTCGAATTTAAAAAATAATGTCTGTAAATTTTACACCATGTGCATGTAAAATTATCTTTTTTAAGCCCTAATAACATGTTCCAAAAGTTTGAATGATTTGGAACAAGATGAACTTAATTCCAAATATTCAAGAAAATCGATGAAGGTCTCCAGAAACCTTTTGCTATTTCCTGAGAATTTTTTTCCATATTTCCAGTTTATTGGCATTTTTTTTTCTGATCTGATGCATATAGAACTGCTGGTTCAACTCAGAAACGACGGGGTCCTGGAACACCCTCATACTGTAACTTCAACATTCAATGCTCTATTTGTTCCATTCGATTTTATAATAATTGCACCTCATCAGCAAAAAACGTATAATCAAAACTGAACTAATATTAATTTTCTTTTTTTTTAGTGCTTCCAGCGAAATCAGCCAGACTATTATTGATCCTCTCCATTCCAGGATACGTGGTTTTCCTTTTTTTGGCCGATATTATCAACAACAAAGGAACTCTTTACATTAACGCAATTTTTTCGCTAACCTACGTCTGCGTGGGATTCACCCAGATCGTCACTCTTCTTTACATATGTCATCTTTTAGTTCATACCATGTGGAAATTTCGAAAAGATCCCGATAATTCGTCTATACCTTATTTAACTGCATTAGGAGATCTCCTGGGATCGTCCTTATTGTTATTAGGATTTTTCTTTGTCGAATCTATAGATTCTGAGTACGGATCTTAGCGATGGATGATGGGATTAGTGTGAGATACATGAGAATATTGAGATAGCCAAGAAATGGCATGATTCGTATTAACAAACAGCTAGTTTTATCCAAGAGAACTAACAAAATGGAGAATTCATATAAAATGGCGGTTGAATGGAATGAGATACTGATTTAATGACTGTATATGTAGTTAATTTAAGAATAAAATATTTTTGAAACCATAAAATTCATGGTAAAACACATCAAAATGAAGTTATCGTAGTGAAATAAACATCTACAACTCATATTAGTTGTTTTTTTTATATAGCCTCAAAATTTTCCATGAAAACAGTGTTTGTTAGCAAGAAAATGTATCTAATTTGAGAAAAAAATGGACGAAGTCAATATCGTCGTATACCAAAACATTTGACGACGTTCAGAATATTAGAAGTTACATGATCTGCAGATAAATACTATCAGAACATAATTTCTCAAACATCCCTCGTATAAAACAGCGCCATGACATTTTTAGAGTTTTTTGTTTGAATTTTTAACTCAATCCTTACTAAATTTATACTATTGATCCTGTCATGTGTCTCTTCTTGCCATCTTACTATACCAAACTTTCTTGTATCTGCCTGCACCTCTTTCATCCTTTTGATTCTGTCCTGTGCCTTCTCTTCTATTCTTTATATACCAAACTTTCTAATATCGGCCTCCAATTCTTCTATCCTTTCTTTCGATTAATTTAATTCTGTCCTGTTTCCTCTTTATTCCTTTATTCCATACCAAACTTTCTTATATCTGCCTGCACCTCTTTCAACCTTTTGATTCTGTCCTGTGCCTTCTCTTCTATTCTTTATATACCAAACTTTCTAATATCGGCCTCCAACTCTTCTATCCTTCCTTTCGATTCATTTAATTCTGTCCTGTTTCCTCTTTATTCCTTTATTTCATATCAAACTTTCTTGTATCTGCCTGCACCTCTTTCATCCTTTTGATTCTGTCCTGTGCCTTCTCTTCTATTCTTTATATACCAAATTTTCTAATATCTGCCTCCAACTCTTCTATCCTTCCTTTCGATTCATTTAATTCTGTCCTGTTTCATCTTTATTTCTTTATTCCATACCAAACTTTCTTATATCTGCCTGCACATCTTTCATCCTTTTGATTCTGTCCTGTGCCTTCTCTTCTATTCTTTATATACCAAACTTTCTAATATCGGCCTCCAACTCTTCTATCCTTTCTTTCGATTCATTTAATTCTGTCCTGTTTCCTCTTTATTCCTTTATTTCATATCAAACTTTCTTGTATCTGCCTGCACCTCTTTCATCCTTTTGATTCTGTCCTGTGCCTTCTCTTTTATTCTTTATATTCCAAATTTTCTAATATCTGCCTCCAACTCTTCTATCCTTCCTTTCGATTCATTTAATTCTGTCCTGTTTCCTCTTTATTCCTTTATTCAATACCAAACTTTCTTGTATCTGCCTGCACCTTTTTTATCATTTTGATTCTGTCCTATACTCTTTTTTCCCATCGTTCTATACAAACTTTCTCATATTTACCACTACGTAAAATCACAGATGTGAATACTGTAGTATTAAATCGATTATGAAGACTACCACGAGTTGAATACTATATTTTATCTACGATATTGATATTTCTATAACAATAATATTAGAAAATGGATTCATTTCGCGATAATTATCAAAAATAACATCGTAAATATCGCGTGTTAATCGAGAATTCATCAATTGTGAATAAATCACCAATTAATTCACCTGCTCATTAATATCTCATTAATGTGGTTGGAGAATTATCAAAACCGTTCGGGAAAGAAAATCGATGAGACAAACTTATAATCTTACTCATATTTTTGTCATTTTGATGTAAGGAAGATCGTGTCTTGGTACGGTTTAGTTAGAAATATGAATATTTCATGGGCGTATCAAAATGGAGTCGATTTAAATAGATGGATATACGAAATGTCTTTTAGCGTAACGGTCGATTCATTAATACGATTCTAATTATTTCAAAACAATTTTATATCTAAAATGAATCGAGGAATATTTTCGAAAAAAAAATACGAGTGCTGTAAGATAACTTCTTTTATTAATCTAGTAAAACGCATCTTTTGAATCAGAACGATTTGGAAGTTTAAGAACAGACCTATATATATAGGGTGTCCCACGACGAGTTAAAACTATCTGTATATGGCAAAATACTTATAGTAGAATCATGAAAATTCTCACATTCAGGTTTTCGCTTACGATCTTTTTAACTAAAATATTGTCAAAGATGGCCGACTTCCGGTTCTACCGGAAGTACATTGTAACTTTGTTATTTTATATAGAACATCCTGTATATTAATACATTTTTGAAATCTACGTGAAATTTTAGTATATTTTGTCTGAAAACTTGTTCCGAAAAATGTATACTTTTTGAGTTATTAATTTTTTTGTAAAAAATTTGACCATTGCAGACCTCTACAAATTATTTTTTTACGAAGATATGGAAATGGTTTCAGTTCGGTTGTTTTAAACAAAATCAGACGTATTGTAATCTATAATGAAAAATCTTTTATTCTATACAGGATTTGTATGAAAAGTATTCCTAATTTAAACTCATAAATATCAATATTCTTTATTTTTTTTAAATAGAACCACCCGGTTTTTTCTAATTTAATGCATTTAGGGGTAAATAAGGCAAATTCAAATATACCTAAACCTTACCATTATCCAGATATTAAATGTTTTCAGTAAATTTTTAGAGATGCAAATGTGATTTACAGAAAACATTTAATATCTGAATAACGGTGAGGTTTAGATATAGGAAAGTGTACATAAATTTGCTTTATTTTTTACCCTTAAATGCATTAAAATAGAAAAAATTGGGTGGTTCTATTTTAAAAATAAAGAAATCTGAAATTTATGAAATTAAATTGTGAACACTTTTTATATACACCCTGTATGAAATGAAAAAATTATCAACATAGATTCAAATACTTCTGACAATGCTTAAAGCAACCAATTAAAAACCATTTCCATATCTGTAGGGGTGTCGTCGTAAAAAAATAATTTATAAGGGTCTGCAACAGTGAAATTTTTTACAAAAAAATTAATAACTCAAAATGTATGCATTTTTCGAAAAAAGTTTTTAGACAAAAGTATACTGAAATTTCACGTAGATTTCAAAAATGTATTAATATACAGGGTGTTATATTTAAAATAACAAAGTTTTAGTCGACTTCCGGTAGAACCGGAAGTCGACCGTCTTCGAAAATAATCTAGTTAAGGAGATCGTATTCGAAAACTCAAACGTAGAAACTTTCATGACTTTACTATGAGTATTTTGCCATATACAGATAGTTTTAACACGTCGTGGGACACCCTGTATAACAATATAACAAATAATTTCTGATTCAGAACAGGAATCAACGGGGCTAGGTTCAAGCGATTGCGAAAGTCGTGCCGTGATAAGATCCCAGAACTTTCCACAACGGTAAATGTACTCTCTTAAAAGTTCTGACACAAGATGGCGTAGCTGGACAGAAATTCATAACCCTACTTTTCGAACCAGATCACTAGCGCCCCGTTATGACATCGAGCGATTGAAAGATGCGGATTTAACTTATACTTTCGCATCCATTATGACGAAACATATTTCTCATCGACATTTTATCAATCTTGATAACACTACGTTGTTTGAAATAATGTTGGAATTTCTTTTTACTAGTCCTATCCCTTTCTATTTCTCATGTTTGCTGAAAAAACAGATCTGATTCGAATTGTGGGTACGGATGTACCGATTTGTTTACGGTAGCGAAAGATATAACTTATAAATAGCTGCTGGATGTTTGTGGAAAATCACGTACGCCTATGTGAGGTCTGGAAGAGACCACGCGATTATAATAACATGATTGTGGCATGATATATGTCACTGTTCTATAAATTCTTACTTTGAATCGTTACTAGTTAACCTATATTATATCCGAAGATGGGGCAAATCTCTAACAGTTTGTTTGTTGTATTGTAGTGGATTTAATTAGATTATGGATATCTGTTGATTCATAGAATGATAAAAGAAAATTAGGTGTTACTTGCCATGTATCTCGTATAAATTTTTCACTAAAATTGATATTTTCTAGATTTTCCGCTAGCAATATGGATTCACTGCCTGCGCAAATAGACAACAGGCTGGACTTTTTAGGAAACTTTGTACAAAAAACGTTGAAATTGAAACCCGAAAAATGGTCTCGTATGATGAATACGGAAGATCATAAGGCCGTAGTGAAAAAATTCCTTGAAAGACCGCAACCTGTTCTCTTGATTATAGTTTTGACGCAAACTGCACAACTTGTAGCTTCAAGCGGATTCCCTTTAGCTCAATTTAAAAATAAAGGTAAGCAATGACTACGAGTTGTGGAAGTTTCCGCCATGTTTCATATGTCACTTGTCAAAATTTCACGTAAATTTGACAGATAGATTAGATTTGGAACCTGTATAAACAAAACTGTTTTCGCAGTGATTTATTTCAAATGCATATATATCAATTTCATTTACATTAAATGTGTTCTGTAGTCTGCCAAAATGCACATCAAATCATCCTACCAAAATGGAACTTTTGATCAATAATCTAACCTAACTTTCTATGGTTTCCCTGAAACTTTCGATTGTATAAATCATAATATTTCGCAGTACTCAGAGGAATACATCTCGCATGGCTTCAGACATCCCTTACCATCAGAAATCAGCTTGTAAAAGTTGATACAACGATGTCTTCATGCAAGTCAATAAAATATTGAGTGCCCCAAGGCTCAGTACTAGGCCCTATGTTTTTAAACTAAAGTTTACCGCCATCGACGTCGGTGAATCTGCAAAATTCTTAGCGCTTATTGTAGACAACTCTTTGAAATGGAAGTTACTTATCTAAAAAATTACGTTCTGCCTGTTTTGTAGTAAGATCTGTTTCCTATCAACCGGCCTTGTCGATCTCTATTACAGTTTACCATGCCCTATTTGAGTCGGATCTTGGAATTACAAAAAAGAGCTGTTAGATACTTTCTCAGACTAAACTATACGCAAATATTGACTTTTCCTTATTCATATTTGAATACGTTCGACTAGTTCGTAACCACGATTCTCCTTTTTATGAAAGGTCATTACACTTAGGAAGGCGGAGTTATTTGAAGGCTCAATAATGTACAATGCGAAAAAAATGCACGATCATTTGCCGATTGGAAGCAAATCTAGCACGCAATGATTTATTTATTAAAAATTTTCAAAATATTCAATAGAAAAATCATAATATTGGTTTTTTTTTCTATTTTTAGGCGTATTTTTTATAAAAAAAGCTCCAGTACCAGTTTGTAAGATCAAACCTTCAGAAACAGTGATACCAGGAGATCTTTCACCAAAAATAATAGATCAACTAGCTTCTTTGGTAGACGAGGTAACTAGTCTAATTATATATGTTTTTCTTTGAGAAAAATCCAAATTTTTCAATTCCAGATTCTCGTTCCGCTTCTTTCAAATCCGCAAAATCACTTAGGGTGGCCCGCGGTGATAGCAGAAGACGTCCACAAGCACGTACACAGTTTAAAAAGCACAGTATACCAAGTAAAAGGACAGGTTAACGGTCAAACTATACTCCCGATGCCTGTAGGAGTAGACCGAGTTTTCGAAGTAGAAAGAACTTTGATCGAATCTCACGGAGAAATATGCGACTTGTATCTAAAAAGTTCCATCGAAGGAGTTGTTATAAAATGGTCTTCGCAAATTAACGATGTATTAGCAAATGATTCATCAGAAAAATGCCCTTCAGTGTTAAACCCCGTTCCGACATTCGGTAAATTATAAAATCCCTCGTAGGTAGGTTGCTACTTAAGTTTTGAGATACGGCAACATACTTAGAACGTGTCGGCATTGGCATCCAATGATTTCTACATCTGAAGAAGCGTTCAAATCACATGTTTTGGAGGTCAGAATGAATGATGAATCAGAATGGAAAAAACGCTCCGACAATATATTCATGGCATCACTTGTTTTATACTCTGATCGTATTTCTCGGCTCTCTGGATACTGTAAAAGATTTGGTTTTCTTCGGGGATACGTTAAAAACTCTTGCTATGTGTTCAAACCTATACAGTAGCCTTTTGTAAGTTATTTTCGTCTTTTGAAATGATTACTGCGTCATCAGCCTAACATAATATTTCTATTTTTTTGTTTCTCATCCGGAATTCTCTTCCAGCTTGCTTTATCTCGTTTAGAATCTGCTCAGTTTATTTTCCATTCTGATATATGTGTGAATTATCGGTGTTCAAGTCTTCGATTACGTCTATTATGTTGTCTCTTCAGTAGAGTTGTTACATCACTCAATCGTACCCTATCAAATGCTTGGGTGAGATCGATGAAGCAATGTATAGGTAATTCTTATACTAGATCACACAATATCTGTATCAATTTCCTCATCAACAATAATGTTTTCATCTTCTTCATTATTGAGATCTTCTGCTTCATTATTGGAATCTTCTTGGTTTTCTCGTGGTTTCTCCATCCTTGTACCAAGTGCTTTGATAGCAGTTTCGCAACATTCTTATATTCGAAGCTAATGCCCTTGTTGCTGGCTTTTGGGTTTATGTGGGACGAATTAAACTTTGGTTTCGTGACAGATTTTGCTTAACAGTTCTGAAAAAGACTTCACCCTGGATAAGAATGTTATTTTTCTTCTGGTTCTTTTCTGGCATTTCAAGTTCAGACTTCCAGGACATGTTTCCCCGGAACTTCTTCATCTTATTCTTTTTCAAATCTTTGTCTATCAATCCAAAGTTCCCGAAGAAAATGAATAAACTAGGCGTTCCTATTGACCGATTTGTATTTGGCGGATTTTCAAACTGAAAATGGCGTAGCTTCCTTTGGACTTGGCGGATATTGCAGCTAAACCTCAACTTTAACCTCAAAATACACTAAGATGTGGCGGGGTTTGCTACAAATTAACAGTCGTACTGAATTCAGCATGGGAAAATCCATAAAAAACAATATCAAATTCAGCTTGGACTTGGAGGCTTTTGATTCCTTGGCACCTCATATTTCTTCTAATTTGTCTATCCCGAAACTGAAGTAGCAACTTCGTGTAAACTTACAAAATAAGGAAATTATATTTCAGAAATACAATTTTGGTACAAGAGATTAAAAAACCTGGAAAATATCTATCAACAACTTAGAGAACCTAAAGTTAAAAGCATGGCTGTGGTTTTGGAAAAAACTAACAGTGCTTATTTTAGCTGCTTTAAATTGTTATTTAAAAATACCGTAATCGCTCTGTCGGAAGCTAGAGATATTAATTTGTATCTAACGCCTTTAAAAAAACATATACAAGTATTAGAAGAAACTGATTTCAGCGAGAATTTATCACTATTGTCACCGATAATGCACGTGGTTTGCTTGATTTGGTCCAACTGTAAATCTTTCGATCAGACCAAATTAGTTACATTATTTAAGCAAATTTGCAACTTATTGATACAAGAAGTGAGTTTAAACAATGTTTTATCAATATTTACATTCCTTTAAACGCTTAACTAGATCTAATAGTCCACCTATATCACCTGATTTAATCCCTAATAACTTTTTTATCGTTATTGTTGTCCTGCGGCTTAAATAATCCACCGATTTAGTACCTTGTGACTTTTTTATTGTTTTTTAGGGTAAGAAATTTCTGGATCCTACTACTCTATTCCACAGCGACATCGATGAAGCGATGCAACGAGTAAATTATTGTGTTAAATCCTTGAACCACTTCATTTCCATTTTCAAGAAATATAAAAGGAATCTACTCGTTATTTTTCCTGAAGGTAAACAAGAACCGTGGAATTTCCACGCGAATTTAATATTCGAAAGGTTAGACGCTTTCCTCGAACGACTGAAAACGATCCAATGGTTTTTCAATACGGTTCTAGAATTTAACAAGTTGGAAAAAGTTGAAATAGGTGGTATAAAAGGTCGAGTTCTAAGTTCGAGAGTGACGGAGGTATTTCAGGAATTCCAGCAGAGTTTCATGATATTTTCAGGTAAATCTTACGATGTATTGGATCCTGATGATCCTTCTTTCGAAGAAGATTTCGAAAATTTCAAACAGAAGATATTTGAGATGGATATGAAGTTGGTGGCTATACTTCGTCAAGCTTTCGATGATTGCTCTAATTTAGACAGTATATTCAAAGTAAGGAACCACTTTTGGTTTTGCTATATTAGTTGTAGGGTTTACCAAGACGTGTCTCACTTTTGGAATGAGAGTCGAGAAGAATCTCGTTTCAAATCTCGCAGGAGAGTCTCGAAGTAAAAGAAAATGAAAGGAATATACTTAAAAATTTTAGCTGAGTGCCTCCTTTGCCCTTTGAAATGTCAATTTGAAAACTTGAGGGATCTTAGCATCATTAGTCTTCCCATTTTAATATTATTTACAATCTTACAGGATGTTTTAGAATGGTGTGCCATTTAAAGTTATATTTTTCTAAATGCAACACCATATGACTCCGGTCTTGAATGTATCCACGAGAGATTTTCTCAACATTCAAGCCAGGATGGCTGTTAACTATAAGAAAACGTCAGAATTGACTAATTAATAATCAGCTAGATTCCTTTTATTGTTTAATGACTGGGTCATACACTTTTCATAATTACAACCAAACACTTCATTTTGTTGGAGAAAAATTCGTTGAGATCTTTAAGATTTTGATAGCGGCATTATTTATGTGAGGTGAGGAATTTTACGTCAATTAAAATTAGAAGACATCAATCAATATGAAGTGATAACCGATCTTAATCGGTTTCAACGGACTGTTAATCAACAAGATCTGACAAAAGTAGATGCCAGTTCACCTGAAATATACATGAGTTGATGGAATTTTATCTCAATCGACGTCAATAGACATTAGAAGAGAAAACATCAATAAAATAAAGTGAGAATCGACCTCAATCGGCTTCAATGGATTGTTAATCGACAAGATCTGACAAAAGTAGATGCCAATTCACCTAAATATACATGAATTGCTGAGATTCGATCTCAATCGTTGTCATTTGACATTAGAAGAGGAAACATCAATTAATTGAAAATAAAATCGACCTCAATCGGTTTCAATGGACTGTTAATCGACAAGATCTGACAAAAGTAGATGCCAATTCACCTAAATATGCATGAATTGATGAGATTCGACCTCAATCGACGTCAATAGACATTAGAAGAGAAAACATCAATAAAATAAAGTGACAATCGACCTCAATCGGCTTCAATGGATTGTTAATCGACAAAATCTGACAAAAGTAGATGCCAATTCACCTAAATATACATGAATTGATGAGATTTGACCTCAATCGACGTCAACAGACATTAGAAGACGAAACATCAATAAAATAAAGTGACAATCGACCTCAATCGGTTTCAATGGACTGTTAATAAACAAGATCTGACAAAAGTAGATGCCAATTCACCTGAAAATACATGAATTGATGTGATTCGACTTCGATGGACCTCTGCGAGACTTTAGAGCGAGATATGAGACGAGTCATTTATTGCGAGACAAGACAAGATTTTTCACATTTTTATCAATACTAATCACTTGATTCATCTTTAATTTACAAATTTCAACGTTCTATAAGTGTATGGTTATTACATTTTCACATCATTAAACCAATTTCTTCTTGTTGCACCTGATACATCAAGTTTTTAGGAGAATTGTCTAGGATCTAAAGAGACGATATTAAAAAAATTGTTTTCTTTCTTAGATTGAGAACTTTTCAAGCATTTCTCTTTTTTCAGCTTATAAATATAGCTGGTTCAGTTCTGGATAGACCAATAATAAAGAAAGAATTTACCAATCAGTATGAAAAAATTGTAGATATGTTGGAGGAAGAAATTAGAGCTGTAGAGGTATGGAGAATAAATTATAATACATGTAGATAAAGTTTAAAATCTTTATTTATGAAAAAGATCGTATTAATACATTCGGTACGCTATACGAGGGTTGCTACTTAAGTTTTAAGACAGACAAACATGAGAGCTTCAAATATCTTTAAACAACTCGAATAGCACTCGTTCTGAGTACGTTAACCATTCAAAATGTCAAAATTTATAATGGCAATGTAAAATTTGGGAGATTGTTGCCAGAAGTAGCAATTATCGTATATGCACGAACTTTGAAGCCCCAATCGCTACAGTACAAAGTTTCAGTCCCTAAAGTGTTTATTTGAAAAACGAGATTCAGATCCCTCGGAAAATCATGAAAACTCAGTCCATTGGGGGACATCTTTACGTTAAATTTTTTTTCAAAATTTTCAAATAGCTTCTAAATCTCATTTAATAAATTTTCCAGGCGATTTTTGACGAACAAATGGAGCTAAAACAACGAACAGGTTATTTTTCCATAGACAAATACATGCCACCTGTTGCTGGTATCTTAAGATGGACTAGAAACCTATGTTCACGTCTAAACGGGCCCCTATATCAATTTAGATCCTTACAAAATCCGTAAGCTTCTAATTAACCTTTTAATCTATCAATTTAAATGATAAAACTTCCTTAGGATTGTGAAGAATGATAGATCTTTAGAATTAATAGCTAGAGCTGAACGTTTTTTCGAAATAATTGGGAAATTTAATAGAGAAACTTTTCTTTGTTGGGTACAAATGGTACCAGAGCGAATTGAGAAAAATCTGAAACAAAATTTGTTAAAAAGAGAATTGAGAACTAAGGATCTTTTACTGAATTTTAGTCCTGAAGTAAGTATACGTCCTGGTATATTAGCTACCCACCATTTCCATGCAACGCACCCACCAAATTTTAAAAACAAGCGCAAAGCAGCCGCCATTTGTTGAAAAATGCGTCCGGAGCATTCACTATTTTCGTGAAGCGGGCCCGGGGCGTTCGCCATTATTTAAAAATGCTCCTGGTTCATTCGCCGTTTTTAAAAATTGTGGACGTGCGTTCGCCATTTTTTAAATTGATGTTGCGAGTGTGTTTCAGTTGAGTGCTGTTTTAAGAGAAGTACATTACTTGAAACTTATGAACGAGCCGAATATACCGGAAATAGTACTGAAACTAGCGGAGAAAAATGAAGTTTTCCAGCAGTACATCACAAATTTAAATTCAACGGTTACTTGGTACAATAAAATCAAAAAAACTGCCAAAGAAGTTGAATTTAACCTTATTGCGAACGAAGTTGCTGACATAGATAAAATGGTGAAAGTTGGAGAAGATAATTTGAACTGGGAATCAGAATGTATGGAAAATAACACACATTTTTTTATTTCCTTATCTTTTTTGTGATAACATCTTCTTCATTAAGTTGGTATTAAAAAAATTCGTTGCCTTTAATTTGTGGAATCTAGTTGCCATAGAAAACGTAAATTTTATGTTTTATTTTTCATACCATATTGGAATTTTTATCAAATTTTAATTTAGTTATGGCGTACAAAATAGAAATTTGAAATAGTATCTACATTTTAGCTGGTCGGTTGTCAAAAACTGACATTGTTAATAAATTTATGAGACATTTGATTCTACTTTCGATCAATTACAAAACAATAAGTGAATGTGTACAATGAATACCATGTTTAAGTGTTTACAAAAGTGGTATGCCTAAAAGTAAGGGTATTACGTCGGGCATCTGAAAGGTAAGGCATTGAATGTCTTCCAAAATTGCTACAGAACATCTTCAAACATACCAAAATTTCCCCACGTAAATGAATGGTTATTTAATATTTTGTTATCTATAGTGACTTCTATGTCTTAGGGCTACGACATGGTTGTATTCTTCACCACCATAGAAATATGAATTACACTTCTTAAAGCACACAAAGGAAATCGTTTCTAGCAAATAAAATACATTAACGAGCTACTTTAAGTGAAAGCAATAATGTGGAAAGCATGTTCGATTCTCAGGATATTCCAAAGATGTGTAATAGGATGTTACCTTCTGTTCCACAACAACTCAAGTTATTTCTTCAAAATCCTTTTAATTTTCACCATACCTCCAGCTGCAATTCTTCCAAAACATCCTCGAACAAACACCGAACTTTCTTCGTGTTATACAGTCGGGATTATACATAGATCTTACTTTGACCTGCGCGTAAACAATCTTCTTTTAGACCCAATAACCTCAAACTTAGACTCATCCATAAAACTCGCTCCAAATCTTCAAACGTCTAATTTTAGAGTGCTTTAGTCCACTGCAACAGACAATATCTGACAAAAGTAGAGGCCAATTCACCTGAATATAAATGAATTGATCTGATTCGACTTCAATTGACGTCAATAGATATTAAAAGAGAAAACATCAATAAAATAAAGTGACAATCGACCTCAATTGACTTCAACGGACTATTAAATGACAAGATCTGACAAAAGTAGATGCCAATTCACCTGAATATACATGAATTGATCTGATTCGACCTCAATTGACGTCAATAGATATTAGAAGAGAAAACATCAATCAAATAAAGTGAGAATCGACCTCAATTGGCCTCAACGGACAGTTAATCGACAAGATCTGACAAAAGTAGATGCCAATTCACCTGAATATACATGAATTGATCTGATTCGACCTCAATTGACGTCAATAGATATTAGAAGAGAAAACATCAATCAAATGAAGTGGGAATCGACCTCAATTGGCTTTAACAGACTGTTAATCGACAAGATCTGACAACAGTAGATGCCAATTCACCTGAATATGAATGAAATGATCTGATTCGACCTCAATCGACTCAATTTCTTTCTTCAAAATCCTTCCAATTTTTACCATACCTCCAGCTGCAATTCTTCCAAAACATCCCCAAACAATCACCGAACTTTCGTCGTGTTATACAGTCGGGATTATATATAGATCTCACTTTGACTTGCGCATAAACACTCACCCTTCCAAAAAAGTAAACTTCTATCAATTTCCTTCTAATTGTAGAAGTACTCAAACACAGATCCCTGGATTTGAGGTGCTATCTTTCCGCCCTTATATGCTGATCAAAGCAATAGATGGATGGATGCGAACAAAGACATTCCACCACTCCCTGTAATTTCGACAGGTCCTCGTTCACGTCGCAGTTTCCTCGTATAGAATTCTTCATCTCCTCCGAGTTCTATGGGAGATCTTATCTTCTCGTTGGCTATAGTTGGCTATAAACATTTGTCTTCTTGGATGTCCGGACGTCTTAATGTATATGCTGCCTCAGGTAAACCATTTCGAATCTTCTTCGGCAAGAAACGATTTAATCCGGATGGTCTGTAGCCTTCTAGACAGCAGTCACCGATGTATGATTCAGCTCCTGTTGATTAAGTGCGAAGTTACCGCGTCGGAGGTGCCCTCTTATGGATTGACTCGGAAAATCTAGTTTCTTTTTGTGATTTTCTAAGCGGAATATCAGAAAGAACATCTATTTGAGCGTTTAATATTTCTGAAGTAATTTTGTGACGATTTTAGCTTTGTGGGAATATATGATGAAACTGCATCTTCTAGTTGGAAATCTACAAGAGCATCTTCAAAAATGCCAAACGAATCTGAACGAAATAAAGTGTATATTAGTACCTTTCGCTCGACAACCGCTTTTCGAGAGAAAAGACGGTCGAAAGGACACTTTTCTGGCTATAGATGAGAAAACGGAAAAACTGGAAAAAAGAAAAAACGATATCAAGCTAGCATCTGATAGAATTTTGCAGTTACTTGAAGAAAATATGAATTTATTCCATATGACTGATAAACAAGATAATTTACAATGGATACAGTATATAGATTATATAGATAATATAATATCTAGTTATCTTTATCAGTCTGTTGGTTGTAGGTGAGTAAAAGATAGTAGAAACCCAAGGACCTTTGGTCCATTGAAATATTACAATTTTAGTACCCAGCGTTAAGCTTAACCTCAAGTTTTCGGGGCTCCATCCCTTGTCCCCCGGCTGCCATCCTAAATAAAAGGGTGAAAAGATATTTTTGACAATATCTCGCAAACTATTATCGCTACAAAAAATTCGTAAAAACATAAATTTTGCCAAATCGCTTTGCCTACAATTTTGTTCATAACATTTCTTGACTTTAACCGCGAATTTAAAAAGTTAGGAGCAAAAAAGTGCAAAAATTTTGTCAACAATTTCTTTTTTCGTTCAATAACTTTTTATTTTGTGATTTTTCAATAAAATTACTTCAAAACAATCTTTTAGATTCGAGGATTAATTTTATATGTGGATTTTTTGAATTCCACTTATTCTTGTGCCAAAAACAAAATATTTGTTATCATTTTCTTTACAGATTTTTCCGACCATTTATATATGATTTATTATTTTTAATCGACTGCGATTTTAATTATTATTTGCCAAAACTATGACTAAAAATTCATTTACACCGCCTCTAAACCAACACGTAGCTCGTTTCGACAGTCTTCTAGTATATCACCAGGTCCACTCGCTGCTTGGTAGATCAAAGTCCTGAAGATCGGGGCTGGAAAAAGCAAACAAATATGTGGATGCCAATTCAAGATTCCAAATCTCCAGCACCCACGGAGCTTATGAAATTAATTAGCTGCAGAAAAGCTCATCTTCATTGTTCTGGCGAAACGTGCAGCAACATCATAGAAATATCGAAGTTAAAAGAAGAAAACGATTGAAAATGAACTTCCAGTCATGACTCCAATTTTAACTCTCGTCATTCCCATTTACATTTGACACAGATGTAGATACTGACCCTGAAACACAACCTGGACCATCAAAAATAACATTCAACTTTATGGGTGATGAAAGCCATGCGTTATGTAATACGTCCAGGGAATAATTTTCTATCTATTAGAACTTAGTACATTAGGCATGGTGGTTTTGAGGTCTCTAAAACCTTTAGAAATGATATTTCTTGATTGTCCCCCGATTATTTAGTGAGCAATTAAAAAGCACTCAATGTTATGTCAGTTTTTGAAATGGAAACTTCCTACTAGGACTTAGTACATTAGGCATGGTGGTTTTGAGGTCTCTAAAAACTTTAGAAATGATATTTTTTGATTGTCTTGCGATTATTTAGTGAGCAATTAAGAAGCACTCAATGTTATGTCAGTTTTTGAAATGGAAACTTCCTACTAGGACTTAGTACATTAGGCATGGTGGTTTTGAGGTCTCTAAAAACTTTAGAAATGATATTTTTTGATTGTCTTGCGATTATTTAGTGAGCAATTAAGAAGCACTCAATGTTATGTCAGTTTTTGAAATGGAAACTTCCTACTAGGACTTAGTACATTAGGCATGGTGGTTTTGAGGTCTCTAAATACTTTAGAAATGATATTTCTTGATTGTCCCCCGATTATTTAGTGAGCGATTAATAAGCACTCAATGTTATGTCAGTTTTTGAAATTGAAATTTCCTACTAGGACTTAGTACATCAGGTCTTCGAACAATGTAGAATTGATATTTCTCGATTGTTATCTGATTATTTTGTGAGCACTTAATTTGCACCTTATTCTCTAACAGTTTCGAAGATAAAAAATCATCCCCTGGACGTATTGCACAAAAAGTGGATTATAAAGAACGTATATTCAAGTTGTTTCTCCAATAAATCGTTAGAGGGTGTTTAGTTCACAACCAAGTTAGGAGAGAAGCCAAAATAATCATTCTAGCCAATTTTTAATCTATTCTATTTGCAAGAATGTACTTACCAAAGCTTGTTAGACGAACTATCAATCAATTTTGTCTAAATTATAATTTATTTACTTATTCCTATGTTAATAAGTATTATTTGAACAGTCTAGGTTATATAATCGAACATATGGATGCCACCAACAACTTACCGCCTTTATTTGAATCGCAATTGAATTTATTGGAACCAAACATAGTTTTTATACCATCTTTAGACCCTTCCGATCCAGAAGGGTTAAAAAACTTGATCATAGGTCTGATGAACGACATCCTAGAAACGTCAAATATGATTAATCGATTCTCGAAAACGAATCAAAGATCTTACAAAGAAGAAATAGAAGAAAACGAAGATATAATAGATATTAAAAATGATATACTGTCTAACGTAGATAAAGTTATAGAAGAAAGCTACGAATTTTGTGATAAATATCAGAATTATTCTTATATTTGGTTGGACGATAGACGGGAGTATCTGCAGCAATTTTTAACGTACGGTAGACAACTCACCAACGAAGAATTGGAGTTTGTAGGTATGAACGATCCTCTAGCTCCGAAAGAATCGCCTCCCAAAATGGAACAATTTCGAGAACAGATCGATAATTTCGAAAATCTTAGTAACGAAGTCGAAACAATCGAAGAATCAGAAATTTTTAATAATTGGTTCAAAGTTGACGTAAGACCGTTCAAACAGGCATTGTTGAACGCGCTCAGAAAATGGGGAAACATGTTCAAGGAGCATCTGGTTACTAATGTCACTACAAGTTTATGCGATCTAAGTAATTTTATAAGGTAAGTCATCGATTATTATCGAAAGGTTTCGGTCCAAAGTTTTTACTTTCTCAGGTTAGCGGATGAAGGTCTTCAACAACCAGTAGGCGAAGGAGACTACCAAGCTTTAGTTAACGTTATGGGTTATTTGCTGCACGTCAAAGAAAGACAAATAACAACCGACGAAATGTTCGGTCCACAAAAAGATATAATCGAATTATTAAAATTCTACGATCAAGATATTCCCGAGGAGGTGAACGTGTACCTGCAGGAGCTACCGGAGCAATGGAACAACACGAAGAAGATCGCCATCACAGTGAAGCAGCAGGTGGCTCCGCTACAAGCGGCGGAAGTTACGTTCATTAGAAGAAGAATCTCGGAATTTGATAACAGGATTGTGTATTACAGAGAAGTTTTTAAGAAATATAAGTTTTTCCAATATAATTGCGACCATGTTTATGATAAAATCGATCACGTCGATAGAGATTTGAAAAAATTCGAGAAGAATATGAAGGATATACAAGAATCGGGGTTCCTTTTCGAAGTTAACGTGCCGGAATTTAAAATTTTGAAACAATGCAGACGAGATTTGAGATTATTGAAGGTATTTACATTAATATTTTGAGAATATGTCGCACTAATCAATTTTAGCCGACACCTGATAACAGAAAAAAAATCGGGTTTCCTTATCTTAGAGAAAAAATACGCTTGGCAACGCTGCAAATTCGATAACAATATTTCCAAATTCTTATCGTTTTATCGTGTTTGTAGAATTATATTTAGTCAAGGCAAAAACCAGTTTTAGCAACATTGGTATCTCTATAATGTGGCCGTTTATTCTATTCTCTCGCTTCCGAGACAAACTATGTTTGGCAACACTGTAACACTCGTATTTTTTTGAAAATTATTGGAAAATCACGTTCGGCAACATCGTGAAACTCTCTTTCTCGTTCTATAGTATTTACGAAGCTTTTTGGTTATACTCTTCCTCTCTCTCGCTCTGTCTCTTCTCTCTCTCTCTCTCTCTTGCATTCTCTCTCTCTGTCTCCCTATACGGAATTTTTCAAATATTAAAAAAAGTAGATTTGACAACAATGTAATAAGGATATGTTTGTTTCGAAGGATTGAACATAAGTTTCGGCTTTCTTTTTTAAAACAACACGTTCGGCAACATCGTAATATTTTTTTGTCTTCTTTATGGCATTTACGAAACGTTTCGAGCTCTATGTTAAATCAGACTTGACAACACTGTAACAAAGATATGTTTTTTACGAAAAATTAATCATTAATTTCTGCGGTTCTTGTTAGATACCACATTTGGCAACATCGTAATAATTTTAGCTTTCATGCTTTAACAGGAACGGCGACACTGTTAAATCCATTTGTTTGCGAATTTCCACGGTTCTTGTAATACACTAAGTTCGGCAACATCGTAAGGCTTTTCTCCCAGTTACGAAATTTCCTTAGTCCTATGATAAACTAAATCTGTCATATTAGTTTGTTCATTTTGAATGATTGAAGAATGTGTTTACTCAATCCTTCTTGTAAGAAATTACGTTCGGCAACATCGCAATATGCTCTACGATTATGACGGAATATCTGTACTTCTAGGGAAATTTACGTTTGGCAACTCTGCAATATCGATATATTTCTCTTGAATAAGGGAAAAATCTCTCAAATCTTGTAAATTAACAGTTCGGCAACATCGTAATGCTTTTTTATTTCTTGCTCTATGGTAGTATACGAAATTTCGATAGTTCTAAGGAAAACTAAATCTGGCAACTATGTAGCATCGCGATTTGTTCGTTTCAAACAAACGAATAAACACATTTTTTGTAAGAAATAAAGTTCGGCAACATCGTAATGCTTTTTTCTCTCTTGCTTTATGATAATAGTTTATGAAATTTCCCTAGTTCTAAGGAAAACTGAATCTGCAACTATGTAGCATCGATTTGTTACTTTTTTAAACAATCGAATAAACAAATTTCTTGCAAGAAATCACGTTCGGCAACATCGCAATATTTTTTCTCTTCTGCTCTATGATTACCACGAACTATTTGTAGTTCTAGTGAAATTTACGTTTGGCAACTCTGCAATATCGATATATTTCTCTTGAATAAGGGAAAAAATTCATCAAATTTTGTAAATAAATACGTTCGGCAACATCTTAATGCTTTTTTCTTTCTTACTTTGTGGTAGTACACAAAATTTTTCTAGTTGTAAGGAAAACTAAATCTGGCAACTATGTAGCATCGATTTGTTTCTATTAAACAATCGAATAAACAAATTTCTTGCAAGAAATCACGTTCGACAACATCGCAATATTTTTTCTCTTCTGCTTTGCAATAAATACAAAGTTTCTGTTATCCTAAGCAAGAATACATTTGGCATTACTGCAATATCGATATGTTTCTCTTGAATAACTAGAAAATTATTTAGTCCTTGAAAAAAGCACGTTCGGCATCATCGCAATGTTCTTCTCCCTTTCGTTTCATAATAATTTCTTTACTCCTGAGAGAAAATCTAAATTTGCCAACACTTTGTATGTATTCATTTAAATCGATTAATAAAAACGGCGCAGTTCTTAAAACATCACTTTCGGCAACGTCGCATTACATTTGGCAATCATTTTCTCTCCCGTTCTATAGTAGTAGCAAAATTTCTTTAGTTCTAAAGAGAATTACGCCTGGCAACATTGTAGCATCGATTTGTTCTCAAATTTACTCGGCTCTTCTAATAAATCACGTTTGACAGAAATATGTTCCTTTCCCTATTTCTTATGCAAGCTAAGTTCGACAACACCGCTATCTCTTAACGATTAAGAATTTCAGCAACTTTGGGATTACATCTACATCGTTCATACGTGCGTGGACGATTGGAAGACTACACCATGGAGGAAAATAGACGTAGAAAACATGGATATCGAATGCAAGAAGTTTGCCAAAGAAGTTAAAATGTTGGATAAAGATATGCGATCTTGGGACGCTTATATCGGTTTGGAGGCCACTGTTAAGAATACTTTGACGTCACTAAAAGCGGTAGGCGAATTACAAAATCCGGCAATACGTGAAAGACATTGGGATCAATTAATGACCAGTACGAAGGTAACACTCAGTATCTTATTTTGCAATGTAAATATGTATATAAACGATATTTTCAATACTGAAGTTACTAGATTCAATCCAAAAAATACACTTTTGATATAGCCGTAGCTGAATTATATGTACATCGAGAAGTTTTCTATTCAGTTTATTTTTTGGATTACCCTGTAAATACGTGTCAACACTTTTCGCTCTGCTGTATATATCACGAACTAAAATCTGTTACAGAATCTGGCAGCACTACCACGAGAGTTTACAGTAAGTAATCACCATAACAACCCATATAAAACATTGCTTGATATTAATCACTTTAATTCACTGAGGCTTTTCACATCTAGATGTCGCTAAATGTCTGTGAACATTACCCTTTTAATCAAATAGCAAGTAGCGAAAATCAGCTGTAATTAGAGTGTCTCACTACTTTTCGCACCACCTCGTATACTAACAGAAACAGAAACCAAATATGAAAAGAAACAAATTGGAATCATTTAGAATGTTCTAAAATTGTCCTGGGGTTAGATAGAAAGTTCTAAAATGGCTTGGAACAATCTATAATATTCTAGAATTGGCTGCAATCATATAGAACGTTCAGAAATTGTTCTGGAATCTTATAATATACTTTGAAATAACTTATAACATTGTACAATTGATATGGAATCATTTATAATGATTTGCAACAATTTAGAATGTACTAAAATTGTTCTGGAATTATTTAAAGAGTTCCAAAATAATTTGGAACAATTTATGAAGTTCTAGAATTATTTGGAACAATCTAGAATATTATAGAATTGTTTGCAATCATAAGGAATGTTCAGAAATTGCTCTGGAATCTTTTAATATGCTTTGGCATAACTTAGACTATTGTACAATTGATATGGAATCATTAGGAATGATTTGGAACAATTTAGAATGTACTAAAATTGTTCTGGAATTATTTAAAGAGTTCCAAAATAATTTGGAACAATTTATGAAGTTCTAGAATTATTTGGAACAATCTAGAATATTATAGAATTGTTTGCAATCATAAGGAATGTTCAGAAATTGTTCTGGAATCTTATAATATGCTTTGAAATAACTTATAACATTGTACAATTGATATGGAATCATTTAGAATGATTTGGAACAATTTAGAATGTACTAAAATTGTTCTGGAATTATTTAAAGAGTTCCAAAATAATTTGGAACAATTTATGAAGTTCTAGAATTATTTGGAACAATCTAGAATATTATAGAATTGTTTGCAATCATAAGGAATGTCCAGAAATTGTTCTGGAATCTTATAATATGCTTTGAAATAACTAAGAATATTTTACAATTGATATGGAATCATTTGGAACAATTTAAAATGTACTAAAATTGTTCTGGAATTATTTAAAGAGTTCCAAAATAATTTGGAACAATTTATGAAGTTCTAGAATTATTTGGAACAATCTAGAATATTATAGAATTGTTTGCAATCATAAGGAATGTCCAGAAATTGTTCTGGAATCTTATAATATGCTTTGAAATAACTAAGAATATTGTACAATTGATATGGAATCATTTAGAATGATTTGGAACAATTTAGAATGTACTAAAATTGTTCTGGAATTATTTAAAGAGTTCTTAGATAATTTGAACCAATTTAGAAAGTTTCAGAATTATTTGGAACGATCTAGAAAGTTCTAAAATAGTTCGCAATCATCAAGAATGTTGAGAAATTGTTCTGGAATCATTTAATATACTTAATACGCATAACTTGGAATATTGTATAATTGATACGATCATTTAGAATGATTTGGAACAATTTAGAGTGTACTAAAATTGTTCTGGAATTATTCAGGAAGTTATGAAATGATTTGATTAATAATCTGGAGCCTTTTATATTGATCTGGAACAATCTAGAATGTTATAAAATTGTCTTGGAATAAATCAAAACGTTCTAAAATAATTTGAAATAATTGAAAATGTTGTAAAATTCTGGATATATTTAAAAAGTTCAAAAACAATTTGGAACAATTTATAATGTTCTGAAATTATTTATAAACATATACAAATATGCAGAAGTTGTTATGTAATCATTTATCATGCTCTAGAACAATTTACAAAGTTTTATAATTGATTTGGAATCATTTGTATTGATTTGGAACGATTTAGTGTATTCCAAATTTGTCCTGGAACTATTTAGAAAGTTATGAAATAATTTAAAACAATTCATAAAGTTCTAAAAAGGTTTGGAGAACTCTAGAATGTTTTTGTTGTTCTATTATTAATCTGGAACCTTTTACATTGATCTTGACCAATTTAGAATATTATAAAATTGTCCTGGAAATATTTAGAAAGTTTTAATATAATTTGAAACAATTTATAATGTTGTGTAATCAAATACAATGTTCAGATGTTGTTCTGTGATCATTTAATATGCTCTAGAACAATTTAGAAAGATCTATAATTGATTTTGAATCATTTTTAACGATCTGGAACTAGTTAAGTTATTCTAAAATTGTCCTGGAATTATTTATAATAGCCTAGAATGATAAGGAACAATTTAGAAAGATCGAAAATAATCTGGAACTACTTATAATGTTCCGAAATTGTTCAGGAGCAACTTATAATTTTCTTATTAGTGATGCTGTTTTAAAAATAATATTTGTACAAAAAAGGCTACAGAAAGTAGAAATTTTCGACCTTTTACAAATTATTATCACTAAAAATAATTAGATCTTCAAGTGGATCCTTTTTGATATTCTCTCAATTTCAGACAAGGATAGTAATGGACCACAATACGACCTTAGCCGACTTATTAGAATTAAATTTACACGAGTGCGAAGAAGAAGTTAAAAATATAGTAGACAAAGCAGTAAAAGAAATGTCAATGGAAAAAACTTTGCGAGAATTGAACGTCACGTGGTCGGCAATGGAATTCGACCAAGAAATTCACGCAAGAACCGGTTGTACGTTACTAAGAGCTAGCGAAGAACTCATCGAAACTTTGGAGGAAAATCAAGTCCAACTACAAAATTTGATTACCTCCAAATTCATAGCTCACTTTTTAGAAGAGGTTTCCTCTTGGCAAAACAAACTCGGTGTAGCTGATCAGGTTATCAACGTATGGTTAGTAAATATTACAAAAAAAAACACATGAAAAAATAGACGAATTTTTTTGCAAACAACCGATTTGGTTACTGAAATGTTTACAGAAAGATGTATCGCTCAATTTTTTGATCATACCTCGTATTACTTATATCTGATATGCAGGATTATGTGTAAATAAAAGTTTTTCGTTTAGGTTTGAAGTACAACGAACTTGGACGCATTTAGAATCGATTTTTATGAGTTCTGAAGACATTAGAAAACAGCTTCCAGAAGATTCAGAAAGATTCGATAGAATAGATACGAATTTCAAAAAATTAATGATAGAAATGTCGAAAGTTCCTAACGTCATAGAATCCACGAATAGACAAGGTCTTCTGGAGATATTAGAAGAACACCAAAAGAATCTAACTTTGTGCGAAAAAGCTTTGGCTGTTTATTTGGAAACGAAACGTTTGGCTTTCCCCAGATTCTATTTCGTATCATCCGCCGATTTATTAGATATTTTATCGAATGGAAATCAACCGGAACTTGTTGCTAAACATCTGACTAAACTATTTGATTCGATAGCGAAATTGAATTTTGGAAGAAACGAAAATAATACTATCGATAAGCAGATTCATGGTATGATCGCTAAAGATGGAGAATACGTAAATTTCAATACGCCTACCACTTGTAACGGACCGGTAAGATACACCATTTTCTTCTTTTTCAATGACCAATTTATTCCATATTAACAAATTAACTGAAAACATTCACTATTGGTGGCTGTCAAACAAATACTAAACAACGTAGCGGCTTCACAATTGAAACAGAGATTGTGTACTAATACAAGTAACTACCGCCATCTCTAGGTCAAGCCAGGTACCATCTTCGTAGATCTAGTTTCAAGGTTATGTTGCTAGCTTTTGCTATAAAGAAAGTGTCTGCATAAGATGTAGGATTCTAAAATATCAGAGAACTATATAGGCAAGCTCATACATTTTCATTTTTTTTTTCATCCCTTTATACCAAACCCTATCGAAAGCTTGTTCTTTCTATGAAGGGTTTTAGCCGCTTAATCTTTCCTTCATTGAAGCTACTATTTCTAAATTGATTTAAAATCTTTTAAAACTTACAGCAAAACTTTTTGAATCAACAAAGATTTTTTAAGCGTTTTTGTGTATAGTTTTTCAATTTGTTAGGTTAGGTAGACTCTATTCCGTCTCCTAAATATCCAAATAAACTTTTTTTAGGTGGAGGTATGGTTGAATCGTATACAAGATAGCATGCGGACGACCATAAGGATCCTAATTGGAGAAGGGGTGCTAACTTACGAAGAGAAACCTCGAGATCAATGGCTATTTGATTTCCCTGCACAAGTTTCGTTGACTGGTACTCAAATTTGGTGGACCACAGAAGTTAATATAGCGTTTTCGAGATTGGAAGAAGGATATGATAATGCTATAAGAGATTATTATAAAAAACAAGTTTCACAATTGAGTACATTAATATCTTTATTATTGGGTGAGGAATAGCGAGGTTTATACATTCTTAACGTCATGTAGAAAATAGAAAGCGCTCGCAAAAATATTTATCTGATTCCCAACATAAAGTTTCAACTTACTGCTTTGATTAACACGATGATATTGAAGGCTGTTTAGAGTAGAAATCGATTAATCGAACAATCGATTTCTCGTACCAAATAAATCGTTATTTTCAAATCGATGTGTGGTACTGATTCAGTGAATCGATATTTCACCTTTGAAAATCGCTCGGATCCCAGTAGACTTGTTATCGAAATCCCAAATTATCTTCGATTCATATTTACATTGTAAATACAAACTTTTCATTTTTTGGAAATCTTATAAATCCCGATTTTTTTATGAATCGATTCATCAGGTTGCTATTCGAATCGAATCAAAAGTCGATATTAGTTTACATCGACTAGTCTGAATCATTTTTAACAATTGGAAATTGGTGTAAATTGTTTCGCTGGGGACGAGACTCATCGTGTTCTGAGTATCCTGAATGAACATTTAAAAATGACAAAAATTAATGCCTCGAATTCCCAGAGCAAAAACAGCGTCGAGTAGAATGTTGTTAACCATGTTTAGAGCTTTGTAGATATTTAGACAGATGCGCAGTCGCCTGCTATACACACCAATCACCAATAGCAGGTTAAGAAAAAACAACTCTCGTAGTTAATCCCTTGTAACTCACAACCATAAATTTTTTCAATATACAACATTTCGTGACTTATATGAATCAATAAGTTGTGTGACTGACATACAGATGGCGCTGCCATTGTCAAATCCATATGACGTTTATGAAGTACTAGCTTTCGAAAAACTATGTGTCAAATTTCATGACATTTCGTTGGGTCAGAAAAAAGTGACAGCCATTTAAGTGAAGCTACTTTGGTTATTTTCAAAACAATTTCTTATGTTGATTTATCATTGCTTCTTGATGAAAAAAATATTGTACAAGCTCAGCAATGGCTTCCAAAGTGTTTTCTAGACTCTGCTCTATCGAAAACAACCATTTGTTTTTAGTTTGCTGAATTTAAACATGGTCGTACAGACACCGATGATGGTGAACGTTCTGGTCGTCCAATTGAGATGGTTACTCAAAAAAACATCAAAATAGTTCACAAATTGATTATATCTAATCGTAAATTGAAATTGCATGAGATAGCTCAGGCCGTAAAGATATCAGAAGGTCATGTGTTTACAATTATGCATGAACGTTTGACCATGAGAAAACTTTTTTCAAAGTGAGTGTCGCGTTTACTCACAATCGATCAAAAACAACAAGGTGTTGATGATTCAGAGCAGTGTTTGGCCATGTTTACACGTAAGAAATCAGATTTTTCGCGTGGATATGTTTCAATGGATGAAACGTGGATCCATCACTTCACTCTTGAATCAAAACGATCATCATCTGAGTGGATTACAGCCGTTGAATCACGTCCGAAGCGTCCAAAAACACAACATTCAACTGGGAAGATTATGGCTTCAGTATTTTGGGATGCGCATGCTCGACAATCTCCACAAGGAAGAGAAAATCCATAGCGAATACTTCTAAGAGTTGTTGAATGTTTGAATGTTAAAATCAAAGAAAAACGGCCTCATATCTCGTATAAAAAACCGATATTTCACCAAGGCAATGCATCAATTCAAAAGTCGATGGTTCAATTGAACTAATTGCTTTCTTATCCACCGTCTAGTCCAGATCTGGCCCCCAATGACTACGGAGATCAAAGAAAAAGATTGCCAGGAGAAAATTCAGCTCAGATGAAGACGCAATTGCTGAAACTGAAGTACAATGAGTTAAAAGGAAAAAAAATCCATATAGAATCTCTAAGATCTTTTTTTGTGTGTTACAGAAATGTCACAAGGGTATACAAGGGGCTTCAAATATGATTATAATTTGAAGGATTTTTCAGTCACTACAATTAGATGCTTGGACACGGGTACGATTTCCGTGACGCCATTTTATAAATCAATCTAAATAAAATCGAAAATGAAGAATGAAATTTGATATCTTTAAATATCTTGATAAAAATCTTTTATTTATTGAATTACAAATTTCATATTGTATCTGAAGTGATAAAATATTCATTTGAAACGAAGTATCGAACGCCATCTGTTCAATAAAGCGAATTTTGAACTAATGTTTAATTATAACTTAAAGTATCGATATCTCGAAAACGAAGCGAGATATCAAAAAATTTCATTCCTTATTTTCGATTTATTTTGGGCTAATTAAGCCAAATCCAATAGCTCCACGGAAATCGTACTCTCCCCGATGCTAGTACATTCTACAAACTTTTGGAAAGCGATAAAAAATGTATGCTTATACTAAGTATCGATATCTCGCTTCGATTTCGATATATCGATACTTAAAGTTGGAAAAATTTATTTTTATTTAATATTTGTATATATCAACCTAATTTAACATAACCTAATCTTCTCGTGGTGCACTTTGAGTGTAAAAAGTACATGAATCGTGAATTTTTACAGCCAAAATTGTCTAAAAAAAATTTTTCATCGCGTGAGGATTATTTTTGTTTTATTTTACTATTATTTTTTTTCTTATGAGGAGCTTCGCCAAAACTAATATGAAAATTGAATGAAAAATCTTCTATTTATTGAATTACGAGATTCATATTGAATTTGAAGTGATAAAATATTCATTTGAAACGAAGTATCGAACGCCATCTGTTCAATAAAGCGAATTTTGAACTAACGTTTGATTATAACTTTAAATATCGATATCTCGAAAACGAAGCGAGATATCAAAAAATTTCATTCGTTACTTTCGATTTATGTTGGCCTAATTAAGCCAAATCCATTAGCCCTACGGAAATCGTAGTGTCCCCGATGCTTGTACATTCTACAAACTTTTGGAAAGCTTACACTAAAAATTTTGTCCTACAACATACTAATAGAGTTTTAAAATAATTTAGGAGACTTGAGTAAACAAGATAGACAGAAAATCATGACGATATGTACTATAGACGTACATTCTAGAGACGTCGTGGGAAAATTAATACAATCTAAAGTCGAAAGCGCTTTAGCTTTCCAATGGGTTTCTCAATTACGACATAGATGGTGCGAGAAATCCAAGGAATGTTACGCCAATATATGCGACGCCCAATTCAGATATAGCTACGAATATTTAGGTAACACCCCAAGACTTGTAATTACCCCTTTAACGGATCGTTGCTACATCACTTTAACCCAGGTTAGTTCGAATATTCTCTTATATAAATAATTATACCAATTTTTTTTTCTATTATACAGTCTCTACATTTAATCATGGGAGGAGGCCCTGCAGGACCTGCAGGTACTGGAAAAACAGAAACTACCAAAGACTTAGGGCGTGCTTTAGGTATAATGGTTTACGTGTTTAATTGTTCTGAACAAATGGATTATAAGGTGATTTTTTTTCCTAAAAACTAGCTTAAAAACCTCACTAAACCTTTTTCTAGTCATGCGGTAATATTTATAAAGGTTTAGCTCAAACTGGAGCTTGGGGTTGCTTCGATGAATTCAATAGAATATCAGTTGAGGTACTTTCCGTCGTCGCAGTTCAAGTAAAATCAGTTTTAGACGCAATAAAAAATAAAAAAACGACCTTCGATTTTATGGGAGATCCCATACAATTAGTACCAACTGTGGGTATATTCATTACGATGAATCCTGGATACGCTGGAAGGACTGAGTTACCCGAAAATTTGAAAGCTCTCTTTAGGTATTTACATATCTTTTTTCTGTCCCGAAATATCTTAAGTATCTTCTACATCTGATCATTTAACGTTTCCAGACCTTGTGCTATGGTTGTACCAGATTTCGAGCTGATTTGCGAAATTATGTTAGTTGCTGAAGGTTTCCAAGAAGCGAAGATACTAGCGAGGAAATTCATCACGTTATATACCCTTTGTAAAGAATTATTATCTAAGCAAGATCATTATGATTGGGGTTTGAGAGCTATAAAATCAGTACTAGTTGTAGCTGGTTCGTTAAAAGTTTGTATATCAAATTAATAACCGTAAAATTCATGTTATCCTTGGTTTATTTCAGCGTGGTGATCCTGGTAGACCAGAAGAAGAAGTTTTGATGAGAGCATTACGAGATTTCAATATCCCGAAGATTGTAACGGACGACACCCCGGTTTTTATGGGGTTGATAGGAGATTTATTCCCTGCTTTGGAAGTACCTAGAAAAAGAGACGCCGAATTTGAAAGGACTGTCAAACAAGCTGCTATAGATTTGAAATTACAACCAGAAGATAATTTTATATTGAAGGTAAGTCTCTACAACTCTATATAATTCTCACAATATGACAACGTTGTTGGAAGGTGGTGCAATTAGAAGAGCTGTTGGAAGTTAGGCATTCAGTATTCATAGTAGGCAACGCAGGTACTGGGAAAACTGAAGTATGGAAAACTCTTTTCAAAACGTATGCTAATATGAAAAGGAAACCGGTTTATAATGATTTGAACCCGAAAGCTGTAACTAACGACGAGCTGTTTGGGATCATTAATCCTGCTACGAGAGAATGGAAAGATGGTAAGTGTTTGACATTGACATTTGACATTATTCGATTGTCGTTGTCAAATTAACGATGTAAACTCATAGATGACGCTACATGTTGTGTTGCAATTTGAATTGTCACTGCATATAAAGTTGGTTTTCGTGAATTATCTTTTGTTTTTTTTTTAAAAAAACAGAATAAAATTTTGATTTATACATGGTTTCGTGAAAAATATAAGAGAAAGGAGTCGAAAATTGTAGTGATTTGGCATTAAATTGATTCAGGAAAAATCGATTTTTGGCGTTAAATTATATCTAACTAACTATTTTTTCCTTGATTTTCCTATATTTTCTTCCATTTTTCATATAAATACTATCCTTTCCAACCAACAAATATTTTAGATGATATTCGATATTTGGAAAAAATTATGAGTCTAGAAAATATAGTGTTTTTCATTTGATGAAAACTTTATAGAGAAAAATTGTTTTCCTCGATGTTTTTCTCGTTTTTTATATGAAATATATGCTTCAAGGGGGGGACATCATGGAAATAAATATCTGGAAAATACAATGGTTTCTATTGGATTATAAATATAGGGGAGGAAAATAATTTTTCAGGATTTTCTCTCATTTTTCATAAGAAATATATACTAATCTCTTTAACTGACACAATTTTTAACTTATTCTAGACGTTTGAGCAAAATCATGAACCGAAATAGCTAGAAAATACAGCGGTTCTTACTTCACTAGGAATTTTGTGAAGAAAAAAAGTTTTCCAAGATTTTCTTCCATTTTTCAAATGAAATTCATACTATTTCCTTCAACTGAAAGATTTTTAAACTTAATTTGAACGTTTAAGAAAAATCCTGAAGCAGAATAGAAAATACAGTGGTTTTCATTTCAATAAAAATTGGGTGTAGAAAAACAATTTTCCAAGATTTTCTTCCATTTTTCGAACGAAACTCATATTACTCTTTTCTTCTCAGAGATTTTTCAGCTTATTTTAAACGTTTGAGAGAAATCATATGGGAAAACATCTGGAAAATACAGTGCTTTCCATTAAGCTGGGAATTTCGTGGAGAAAAACGTTTTTGAAGTATTTTCTTCCGTTTTTCATGTGAAATTCATACTATTGCCTTCAACTGAAAGATTTTCAAACTCATTTTGAACGTTTGAGGAAAATCATGAAGCAAAATAGCTAGAAAATACAATGGTTGTAATTTCATTAGAAATTCAATAGAGAGAAACAATTTTCCAAGATTTTCTTCAATTTTTTTAATGAAATTTATACTTCTCCTTTCAACTGAGAGATTCTTCAACTTATTTTGAACGTTTGTGCAAAATCATAAAGGAAAACATCTAGAAATACAGTGCTTTTCATTTAGCTAGGAATTTAGGGGAGAAAAACGTTTTTAAAGTATTTTCTTCCATTTTTCAAATGAAATTCATACTATTCCCTTCAACTGAAATATTTCCAAACTTATGTTGAACGTTTGAGGAAAATCATGAAGCGAAATAGCTAGAAAACACAATGGTTTTCATTTCATTAGAAATTCAATAGAGAGAAACAATTTTCCAAGATTTTCTTCCATTTTTCAAATGAAATTTATACTAGTCTCATCAACTAACACAATTTACAACTTATTCTAAACGTTTGAGGGAAATTATCAAGAGACAAAAGCAGAAAATAGTAGTTTTTATTTTATGGAAAATTTATAAGGAGAAAAACGATTTCCTTCGGATTTTCATATCAAATAAACATTTTTTCATCCCGTATACAATTGTTGACATTAAAAACTAGATAATTATAGGACGGAAAAACCGATTTCGATCGAAAATAACATCGCAAAATCAATTTTTCAGGTTTACTGTCCGTACTAATGAGAGATCAAGCAAATGTACCCGGTGACAATCCAAAATGGATCATCCTCGATGGCGACATAGATCCCATGTGGATCGAATCACTGAATACAGTAATGGACGATAACAAAGTATTGACATTAGCTAGTAATGAACGTATAGCTTTAACCCCAGTCATGAGGTTATTGTTCGAAATAACCAACTTGAAAACAGCTACTCCTGCTACAGTTTCCCGAGCCGGTATCCTGTATATAAATCCACAGGATCTCGGATGGAATCCGTAAGTAAACTAATTCGTAACTAACGCGATAAAATGCCTTCAAAACATGATATGATATCGAATAAACTAAATGAACGCAAAAAAATGCCTTCAAAACATCATCTAATTTAGAAGTAAACTAAACGAACGCGAATAAATGCCTTCAAAACATCATATGATATGGAATAAACTAAACGAACGCAAAAAAATGCCTTCAAAACATTATATGATATAGAAGTAAACTAAATGAACGCGAACAAATGCCTTCAAAACATCATATTATTTAGAAGTAAACTAAAAGAACGCGAATGAATGCCTTCAAAACATCATATGATATGTAATAAACTAAACGAACGCGAATAAATGCCTTCAAAACATCATATGATATGGAATAAACTAAACGAACGCAAAAAAATGCCTTCAAAACATTATATGATATAGAAGTAAACTAAACGAACGCGAATTAATACCTTGAAAACATCATATGATATGGAATAAACTAAACGAACGCGAATAAATGCCTTCAAAACATCATATGATATGGAATAAACTAAACGAACGCAAAAAAATGCCTTCAAAACATTATATGATATAGAAGTAAACTAAACGAACGCGAATTAATACCTTGAAAACATCATATGATATGGAATAAACTAAACGAACGCGAATAAATGCGTTCAAAACATTATATGAAATAGAAGTAAACTAAATGAACGCGAAAAAATGCCTTCAAAACATCATATTATTTAGAAGTAAACTAAAGGAACGCGAATAAATGCCTTCAAAACATCATATGATATGTAATAAACTAAACGAACGCAAAAAAATGCCTTCAAAACATTATATGATATAGAAGTAAACTAAATGAACGCGAAAAAATGCCTTCAAAACATCATATTATTTAGAAGTAAACTAAAAGAACGCGAATGAATGCCTTCAAAACATCATATGATATGTAATAAACTAAACGAACGCGAATAAATGCCTTCAAAACATCATATGATATGGAATAAACTAAACGAACGCAAAAAAATGCCTTCAAAACATTATATGATATAGAAGTAAACTAAACGAACGCGAATTAATACCTTGAAAACATCATATGATATGGAATAAACTAAACGAACGCGAATAAATGCCTTCAAAACATCATATGATATGGAATAAACTAAACGAACGCAAAAAAATGCCTTCAAAACATTATATGATATAGAAGTAAACTAAACGAACGCGAATTAATACCTTGAAAACATCATATGATATGGAATAAACTAAACGAACGCGAATAAATGCGTTCAAAACATTATATGAAATAGAAGTAAACTAAATGAACGCGAAAAAATGCCTTCAAAACATCATATTATTTAGAAGTAAACTAAAGGAACGCGAATAAATGCCTTCAAAACATCATATAATATCGAATAAACTAAACGAACGCGAATAAATGCCTTCAAAACATATGATATCGATCAAATAAATCAATTCGCTATAGAAACGAATATATCGTCACTAGGTAACGAATATGTCATTAAATAGATATTTCTACTAGTATTTCGACTTTTGTGTAAATAATAAAAAAAATATGCCTCCGAAAAAGGGCGCCGGCCCCAAAATTATCGATGGGGTCGACACGACCGCCATGACGCGAGAACAATTAGAAGCATTCGCCCAAAGGATCAAAGAAGAAAATGATCGAGAACGAGAAGAGAGGAATTTCTTCCAAATGGAAAGGGATAAAATCCGAACCTTCTGGGAAATAACGAGAAACGAACTCGAAGAAGCTAGAGCACAAGTAAGAAACAAAGATAGAGCTTTGGAAGAAGGTGTAGAAAAGAACGAGGAGGAATTGAAATTTTACAAACAAAAAGTGAAACACCTCCAATACGAACATCAGAACAATCTAACCGAATGTAAAGCAGAGTCTCTAGTAGCACTGAAACAAGCCCAAGACGAATACGCTATAAAAGAAAAAGAATTATTAGAAGATAAGAGGAATTTAAAGGCTCTAATGAGAGAACAAGATTTGAGCCATCAAGATCAAATTAAAGCTCTGAAAATGCAAAACAGCGAAGACGTTAGTAAAGCGAGGAGCGAATTCGAAACTAGAGCCAAGGAAATGGAGATGAAATACGAGAAGAAATACACGGAATTGAGAGCGCATCTTAACGAAAAACACGCCATGGAAATATCGGAAGTGGAAGAAAGAAAAAACGAACACATATCAAATTTAATGAAACACCACGAGATATCTTTCAACGAAATGAAGAATTACTACAACGACATCACGTTAAACAACCTCTCCTTGATCAGCACCCTGAAAGACCAAATGGAGATACTGAGGAAACAGAATGAACGAATGTCGAAGCAAGTAGCAGATTTAACTGCTGAAAATAAACGGCTAGCGGATCCTCTAAAAGAAGCATTGGATCAAATTAAAGAATATAAAAGACAGTTGGAGAATTACGAAAGAGATAAACAAGCTTTGGCTAACGCGAAATTGATGTTATCGCAGAAATTGAAGTGTTTGGAGGATTTGAGGTGGTCGTACGACGCTTTGGAATTGAGATTTGAGACTCTGGAAAAAGAACGAGACGAATTAAATAACAGATTCGTACAAGCAGTTTTGGAAGTACAACAAAAAACTAGTGAGTTATATTTATTTTATTAAATTTGGAGTTATATAACGGATATTTCAGGTGTTAAGAATTTGTTGCTAAATAAACGTATACAAACTTTGAGTCAGGTAGCTGAGCATAGGGAAATAGTGATTGCGGAGCTACAAGCAGTCGCTAAAACGCCTCCTTTGAGATCGAATCAGAAATTGGAGGAGATTTTGTCGAAGAAAAACGCTCAAATTGCGGATTTGCAGTATGAGTTGGCTCGTGTTTGTAAAGCGCATGACGATCTTTTGGAGACGTTCGAGGAGAAATTGCAAGTTTACGGTATACCGAAACAGGAACTCGGTTTTACTCCTTTGAAGATAATTCCGGAAGGACAAGGAGGTTTGGCGACAGGACCGGCTGGATTGGTGGCGGCGAATCGATGATTCTGTATAGTATAGAAATTAAACTAAATTATTTTTTGAATATATTAGTTTTTGAAATGAGAAAAGTCGTTTTTTTTTGTTTGGATTTGTTTGATTTTGTTCAGCAGATAGATTCTCCAGTTTCTGCAGTGTTTGGAGAAAATTATGGAAAAAATATTGGAAATAACTGAGTTTTTCCGTATACTTATACACGCTTTTCCTCAACTACTTGAATTTATCTTTGTTAAGCAGAAAATTTCGAGGTTGATAGAAGAAAAACTCGTGATTTTTCCTGTTTTACATAGCAATTGAATTTTTTTTTGTTTAGCACAGAAGTTTGCCGGTTTATACAGGGTGTTTTGGGAAAATTATAAATAAAAAAATCCAATAATTGAAATTATTTTTTATTTTATTGAAATTTATATCAAAAAAACTCGATTTTCCTCCTTTTTTTGTATGAAAGGGATTTTATTTTATACAACCGACAAATTTTATGATTTATACTGGGTGTTTGAGAAAAATTAGAAAGAAAAAATACACAAATTACGATGATTTTCCATTTGATTCGATAAATAAATTATGAAACATGGCTTTTCCTCAACTTCTTCTACTTTTTCATATCAAATAAATTTATCTTTGCTTAGCACGAAAAATTGCCGGTTTATACAGGTTGTTTTGGGAAAATTATAAATAAAAAAATCTAATAATTGAAATTATTTTTTATTTTATTAAAATTTATATCAAAAAAACTCGATTTTCCTGATTTTTTTGTATGGAAGAAATTTCATTTTATGAAATCAACAAATTTTATGATTTATACTGGGTGTTTGATTGAAATTAGAGTGAAAAAATACACAAATTACGATGATTTTCCATTTGATTCGATAAATAAATTATGAAACATGGCTTTTCCTTTACTTCTTTTAGTTTTTCACACCAAATAAATTTATCTTTATTCTGCAGAGAAATTTCAAAGTTGTTTCGGGGAAATTATGAAAGAAAAATTCGTAAGTTTCTGTGATTTTTCCTCGATTTTTTCTGTTTTTCATAGCAAATAAATTTATCTTTGCTTAGCACAACAGTTTGTCGGTTTATATAGGGTGTTTTAGGGAAATTATAAATAGAAAAATCTGATAATTAAAACAGTTTTTCATTTCATTGAAAATTATATAAAAAAAAACTCGATTTTCCTCATTTTTTTGTATGAAAGAACTTTTATTTCATAAAACCCACAAATTTTATGATTTATACTGGGTGTTTGAGGAAAATTAGACAGATAAAATACACAAATTACTATGATTTTCTTTTTAATTCAATATATAAATTATGAAACATAGCTTTTCCTCAACTTATTTTGGTTTTTCACATCAAATCAATTTTTTTTTGTTTAGCACAGAAGTTAGCTGGTTTATACAGGGTGTTTCAGGGAAATTTTAAATGAAAAACTCGTCAATTGAAATTATTTTTCATTTTATTGAAAATTATAACAAAGAAACTTGATTTTCCTCATTTTTTGGTATGGAAGAAATTTTATTTTATACAACAGACAAATTTTGTGATTTATACAGGGTGTTTGAGGAAAATTACACAGAAAAAATAAACAAATCACAATGATTTTCTATTTAAATCAATAAATAAATTATGAAACACGGCTTTTCCCCAACCTTTTTTAGTTTCTCATATCAAAGAAATTTATCTTTGTTTTGCAGAAACATTTCGTGAATTATACGGGGTGTTTGAGGGAAATTATGAAAGAAAAATTCGTAAGTTTCCTTGACTTTCCTTCGATTTTTCCTGTTTTTTATAGCAAATAATTTTTTCTTTGTTTAGCATGAAATTTTGCTATTTATACAAGGTGTTTGAGAGAAATTATAAATAAAAAAATCCGACAATCAGAATAATTATTCATTTTATTGAAAATTATATCAAAAAACCCTTATTTTCCTTATGTTTTCTATGAAAGAGCTTTTCTTTTATACAACAGACAAATACAAGGAAAAATTTATTTATTCGGATTTTCTTCCAAATTGTCTATATAAAATGATTTTTCTTGATCGCTATCAGATGAATTTTACAACTTAAATTAATATTCATGGGGAATTATGAAAAAGTTCAAAAATTATATTTTTTAGCTTAAAAATTGAATCAGAAAAACCGGATTTCTATCGATTTGATTTTGTTTATACAGAAAATAATTTTTTACAACAAAACAATTATGCGGTTTATGTTTTGGTAAGTTTCTGAAGGAAAAGTTTGGAAATTACAATAATTCTTCAATTTACTGTCAATTTAATTGGATAAACGCGATTTTCCTCGATTTTTTTTTGTATTTCTCATTTATATTTAACAAAATACAAATATGGGATTCATGCTTGTTGGTTAGTGGAAATCGTGAGGGAAAACGTTCAAATATTACTCTGATTCATTAGTGAATTGAATATTTTATCAGAAAAACAGTTTTCCTTGATTTTCTGCGGTTTTTCACATCAAATCAATTTTTTCTATTTTCTACCATTTCCATGAAACTTTTTCTTAAAACGCATTTGGTGCGGCTCCCATTACGATTCAAATAACTTTCCACCGAAAACTTGATGCAAACCTTCTTAATTGAACGCGCTGTTGCCATATTTTTCTGGTACGTGAAAAAAATGAGTGATCATAATAAATTCAATGTTGTTATTATATTCTGAATAGTAAACTAGTTGTTTTGAGGTTTGTTCTTTCGACATTTCAGTTACGTAACAAGCTGGATAGAAACGCGAGAAATTCCAGCGGAAAAATCGAATCTAATAATGTTATTCGACAAATATATCCCAGCTTGTTTGGAAAACGTCAAAACTAGATTCAAAAAAATCATTCCCATAGTAGAAACTTCCCACCTTTCGATGCTGTGTCACCTACTAGACTGCACCCTAACCCCACAAAATACTCCAACAGATTGTCCCAAAGAATGGTACGAGCTCTATTTCGTTTTTTGTTGCGTTTGGGCTTTCGGATCGGCGATGTTTCAAGAGCAGGTAAAAATAATAAATACAACCAACAATATTGGATGAAAAACTGTTTTACATTTCATTCCAGGCAACCGATTATAGAGTGGAGTTCACGAAATGGTGGTTAAACGAGTTTAAAACAGTAAAATTCCCGACAGGTGGCACTATATTTGATTATTATTTAGACCACGAAACGAAGCAGTTCGTTCCTTGGACGGAAAGCCTGGGAAAATTCGAATTAGACTCAGATGTACCCTTACAGGTGAATTCGTATAGAGAAATTTCAAAATCATAAAACTAGGGATATTCTTTTTATTTCTGAAAGTAGTATCCCATATATATATATATATATATAGTCCCAATATGTCAAGGTTCCTTGTTCAGAAAAGTCTACTGTGGCACTATTTACGATTAGTGAACTTTCCGCACAGTTTCTAAACATTTTACTGTCTTTTTCGTATATTATCATGTCCTACAAGCCCGTTAGATTACCGCGAAACAGAACTGCGTTAGATCTAACGTTTACAAACGGTTTAACAATGAAGAGAACAGTCCCTAGAAGACTGTTATTCAAGAGGAAACTTGAATGTTGTAAGCAGGCAATAATCATACAAAAAGCAGTAATGGTTACGGTTTTTGTGTGAAAACGGCGGGTTTTTTGTTCAGAAAAGTCTACTGTAGTACTAGTAGAACAAATATGATAGTTGCTGCGAGTTTGTTTGATACTATCCACTTTGGAAGGAACTATTTACGATTACTAAACTTTCCACACAGTTTCTAAACATTTTACTGTCTTTTTCGTATATTATCATCTCATACAAACCCGTTAGATTAGCGCGAAACTGAACTGCGTTAGATCTAACGTTTACAAACGGTATAACAATGAAGAGAACAGTTCCTAGAAGACTGTTATTCAAGAGGAAACTTGAATGTTGTAAGCAGGCAATAATCATACAAAAAGCAGTAATGGTCACGGTTTTTGCGTGAAAAAGGCGGGTTTTTTGTTCAGAAAAGTCTACTGTGGCACTCATAGAGCAAAAATGACAGTTGCTGCTACATTATTTGACATTATCCACTTTGGGAGGCACTAGTTACGATTACCAAACTTTTCACACAGTTTCTAAACATTTTACTGTCTTTTTCGTATATTATCATCTCATACAAACCCGTTAGATTAGCGCGAAACTGAACTGCGTTAGATCTAACGTTTACAAACGGTATAACAATGAAGAGAACAGTCCCTAGAAGACTGTTATTCAAGAGGATACTTGAATGTTGTAAGCAGGCAATAATCATACAAAAAGCAGTAATGGTCACGGTTTTTGTGTGAAAAAGGCGGGTTTTTTGTTCAGAAAAGTCTACTCTAGCACTCATAGAGCAAAAATGACAGTTGCTGCTACATTATTTGACATTATCCACTTTGGGAGGCACTAGTTACGATTACCAAACTTTTCACACAGTTTCTAAACATTTTACTGTCTTTTTCGTATATTATCATCTCATACAAACCCGTTAGATTAGCGCGAAACTGAACTGCGTTAGATCTAACGTTTACAAACGGTATAACAATGAAGAGAACAGTTCCTAGAAGACTGTTATTCAAGAGGAAACTTGAATGTTGTAAGCAGGCAATAATCATACAAAAAGCAGTAATGGTCACGGTTTTTGCGTGAAAAAGGTGGGTTTTTTGTTCAGAAAAGTCTACTGTGGCACTCATAGAGCAAAAATGACAGTTGCTGCTAGATTATTTGACATTATCCACTTTGGGAAGCACTATTTACGATTACCAAACTTTCTACACAGTTTCTAAACATTTTACTGTCTTTCTCGTATATTATAATATCCTACTTGCCTGTTAGATTAGCGCGAAACTAAATTGCGTTAGATCTAACGGTTACAAACGATATAACAATGAAAAAAATATTCCCTAGAAGAGTATTAAGAGTATTTCAAAAGGATACTTAATAGGCATCAATGGCTACCGGGTTTTGGGTGATAAAGGCGGGTTCCTTGTTGAGAAAAGTCTACTGTGGCACTCAGATACCAAATATCACGATTACTAAACTTTTCACACATTTTCTAAACATTTTACGATCTTCCTTGTATAACATTATGTCCTATATGACTGCTAGCCTACCGCAAAACTGAACGGCGGATTTCTTGTTGATAAAAGTCTGATTTGGAACTTGGTGAGGGAATATGACAAAAAAATTTCCAAAAGTTCAAGTGAGAAAATTATCGAAGTGGTTAACTGGACTTCTTACCAATAAATATAAAAAAAAAACTTCTTCTTCTTCTTCTTCTTTCACTTATTTTAGGGCTTTCTCAGTATTCTTTTCACCATCGATCTCTTTGGAGGTCTGCCTGTTTATCTTCTGGTGGTTGGCTTCTCTTCGAATGCTTTTTTAGCCAGTTGATCCTTCCTCATTCTGTCTGCGTATGCCTCCACTGTCGTCTTTTCCTCTGTACCATCTACCTACATCTGTTATCTGGTCCCTGGCCTGTCTAATGTCGGAACTGCGTTTTCTGTCCTATTGGTTACTGCGGCTTTGAGGAATTTGTTACGCCAAACTTTGTTTCGCCTTGTTGGCTTGTAAATACTTCTGTTGCTTGATGATCTGCAGCGTAATGGGTCTTTACTTATTGTCAAAGCCTTTGTCTTGGGTATAAATAGATAGAAAACAATCTTTCAGTGTATATTTTATAAATAACGTGTATGTTGTTTCGATTTAGGCTGTATTGGTACACACAGCCGAATCAATACGAGTGAGGTACTTCCTAGATCTATTAATGAAGCAAAAAACTCCAGTTATGTTAGTAGGAAACGCCGGTTGTGGTAAAACAGTTTTGGTAAACGAAAAATTAACTTCTTTGTCCGAAAATTACGCCGTCACCAATATACCTTTCAATTTTTATACCACGTCTGAAATGCTGCAGAAAATATTAGAAAAACCTTTAGAAAAGAAAGCAGGTAGAAATTACGGACCGCCTGGTAGTAAAACCATGATTTATTTCATAGACGACATGAATATGCCCGAAGTAGATACTTATGGTACCGTTCAACCCCATACGTTGATCAGACAACATTTAGATTACAGACATTGGTAAGAAATCTTCTTAAACAAATTTTGTTTTGAATATTTTTTAGGTACGATGATTTTTACGTAACTTTTTTTCGTTTTTTTTTTAATTATGAGAGCTGTTAATTACGTTTTGCTATATGGTAACAATGTTGAAGGACGTACGAACCAATCGGAGAAGATGAATCATCCATGCGATATCTTACAACAGTTTTTGAACAGTCAAAACATCGAATTGATTTTCTGCGCCTGAAGAAGCGTTTAAATCGGTTCAAATGTTAATAGAGAATTTATGAGTATTAAAACTATTGTATCAAAAAGATTATTGTCTAAAATTTTGCCATGTGATACTACTATTACTGTGGTTGCTCAAATTCAAATTAATTTCTGGCCTCGCTCACAAGTTGCTTCCATAATTTTCTATCCTCACTTCTCCACCGAGTTTCCTTACATCTTCACCCACTTGGTCATCCCATCTTGCTCTTGATCTTCCCAGTGGGCGCTTCTCTTATGGTTGACCTCTCCACAATCTTCTTATTGTTGTCTTTTCATTCTTTCTTGTTACAAGGCCCAGCTACCTAATTCTTCAACTTCTTATCACAGCCTCAATCATTGTGAAAAGATAGAACAAGACTAAATTAGAAAAGGATAACGAAAAATCAATAAAAATTTATGTTATCCAGTTAATAATGTTCTACAAGTCTCATTTCATTGGGGTCTATAATTTGATTCGTGCAGTTTTTTTTTCAAAATTTGAACGTTTATTTAAGAAAAACATGTACAATAGTATTGCCCATCTGAAGCTATGACCTTTTCCCATCTTTTTGACAATTTTTGGATCCCATTCCAAAAGAACGGCGCCGACTTGCCAACCAAGAATGAATCAATCCAATTTTTGATATCCTGCTCTGATGTGAACCCTATTCCAGTGAAGGCGTTCTACATCGACCGCAACAAATGGTAGTCAGAGGGGTCAAGATCTGGGCTATAAGGCGGGTGAGGTAAAACTTCCCATCCTATTTTCCAAATAGTTCTTAACTTGAATAATAACGAAGGGCCAAGCGTTGTTATGATGGAAAATTATTGACTCGCATATTCCTGGCGTTTTTCAGCTACTGCTTTCTTCAAATGGATTAATTGTGTTCGATAGCGCTCTCCATTGATGGTTTCGCCCGGATTTAGCAGCTCATAATATAGCACAACCTTCTGATCCCACCAAACAGAGAGCTTTACCTTCGCGCCATGGATATTCGGCTTTGCCGTTGAATTGGCTGGTTGGCCGGATTTCACATATGATTTTTTGCGCTTGGGGTTGTCGTAATGGATCCATTTTTCATCAGCAGTAACAACCCGATGCAAAAATGACTTATTTTTGTGGTGTTCCAGCAGCATTTCGGACACGCAAAACCGTCTTTCGGCTTGAGTTCATGTGGAACCCAATTTCTTTGATTTTGAATATACCCAGCTACTTTTAAACGTTTTGAAATAGCTGCTTGAGTGACACCCAAAGATTCTGCAAGCTCTTCTTGTATTTGGCAACAATCTCCATCGAGTAAGGCTTCCAGTTCTTCATCTTCAAACTTTTTTGACTGTCCAGGACGTTCATTGTCTTCCAAGCCAAAATCACCATTTTTAAATCGTGCAAACCACTTTTGGGTGTTATGAGAAAGATCGTTTATGGTTTTTAGGTACGACAGGAACCGTTTGACGCTTAAAGAAATCCACAATTGTCAATACGTATCGTGTATGAATCCGACTGCTGGTAGTTTCACTGTGAACCCAAGACTGCAGCGGCATTTTTGCGTGTTTGCCATATCTTTTCCTGGCGCAGAAGCATTAACTACGATCTACAAAACGATACTCAGTCAGCATTTCGGTAATTCGGAGCTAAAATTTTTACCATCGATTATAAAAATGGCCGACAACGTCGTCGCGGCGACTATAATTTTGCATCATAAAGTTTCTCAAATATTTCTACCTACTGCTGTGAAATTCCATTATATTTTCAATTTGAGAGATATTTCGAATGTTTTTCAGGTATTGGAGATTTGGTAAATTGATCTAGTTTCGTCTGAATATTCTATTTTTAGGGTTTGCTTTTTAGTACGAATGAATGTTTGAATCAACCGACAGATTTGGTTCGTCTTTGGTTGCACGAATGCTATAGGGTATATGGTGATAAACTTACTGAAGAAAAAGATATTGACGCTTTCTCAAAATTACAGTTAGACGTACTCAAAAAAAACTACGAGGTAATTTGGGTATTAGAACTTTTGATTTACATATTTTTCTGTATTTTTAATCGATAGTTTTCGTATCAAATTGCTACTTCAACTTTCACCCTGTATATTTCCTACATATTAATAATAGAAAAAATCAAATTTAATGTATTATATACATACATTTTTCCTCTATCTATTGACGTGAAAATCAAAACTACAACTTCAACAATTTCAAAAATAATTAATTTTATACGAGAACATGTCAATATGTTTTCAATAAATTTCAACTTTAGCTTCCACCCTATATATATTCTACAAATATTTGATTAAAAAAAACAAATTTAGTTCATTATCTATAAAAATCCTTTCTCTATCTGCTAACGTGGAAAATGAAGCTGCATCTTCAATAATTTCAGAGATAATTGAATTTATACGAGAGCATGTCAAAATGTTTTCAACAATTTTTAGATTTTCGTCTTGGAGATTTGAAAAGTCTTACAATTTTCTTTGTATCATAAGTTGAGTTTAGGTTATTTTTTCAATATAAGTATGAATACTTCACTTTCTATTTTCATAGTTTTCCTTATTTTCATTTGATGAACATAGATCTTATACATTTTTTTATCAAAACTTGCAACAAAAATTTCTACTTTTCGCCCTGTATATTTTCCACAAATCCAAAACTTATAAAAGAAAAATTAGTGCATGATAATCATACATTCTTTATCTAACGAAAACCGAAAAAAATAAAGCTACATCTTCAATAGTTTAGAAATTAGTTTATTTTATACGAGTGCATGGCAAAATGTTTTAAGTAAATTTTATAATCAGCTTTCACCCTCTATATTTTCTACAAGCATTTGGATACAAAAACTGAATTTCACGCATTGTTTATAAAAATCTTTTCTCTATCTACTGACGTTCGAAATAAAATTACATCTTCAATAATTTCAGAAGTAATTGACTTTATACGAGAACATGTCAAGATGTTGTCAATAAATTTTAACTTCAGCTTTCACCCTCTATATTTTCTACAAACATTTGGTTACGAAAAATAAATTTAACGCATTGTTTAGACAAATCTTTTCTCTATCTACTTACGCTAGAATTGAAACTAAATCTTCAATAATTTCAGAAATAATTGACTTTATACGAGGACATGTCCATATATTTTCAATAAATTTTAACTTCAGCTTTCACCCTATATTTTTCTACAAATATTTGATTAAAAAAAAACAAATTTAGTTCATTATCTATAAAAATCCTTTCTCTATCTGCTAACGTGGAAAATGAAGCTGCATCTTCAATAATTTCAGAGATAATTGAATTTATACGAGAGCATGTCAAAATGTTTTCAACAATTTTTAGATTTTCGTCTTGGAGATTTGAAAAGTCTTACAATTTTCTTTGTATCATAAGTTGAGTTTAGGTTATTTTTTCAATATAAGTATGAATACTTCACTTTCTATTTTCATAGTTTTCCTTATTTTCATTTGATGAACATAGATCTTATACATTTTTTTATCAAAACTTGCAACAAAAATTTCTACTTTTCGCCCTGTATATTTTCCACAAATCCAAAACTTATAAAAGAAAAATTAGTGCATGATAATCATACATTCTTTATCTAACGAAAACCGA
The DNA here is from genome assembly GCF_026250575.1 of Diorhabda carinulata. NCBI lineage: Eukaryota > Metazoa > Arthropoda > Insecta > Coleoptera > Chrysomelidae > Diorhabda > Diorhabda carinulata. Next base: position 11,882,822 of record NC_079472.1, on the reverse strand, counting down.
AAAAAATAAAGCTACATCTTCAATAGTTTAGAAATTAGTTTATTTTATACGAGTGCATGGCAAAATGTTTTAAGTAAATTTTATAATCAGCTTTCACCCTCTATATTTTCTACAAGCATTTGGATACAAAAACTGAATTTCACGCATTGTTTAAAAAAATCTTTTCTCTAACTACTGACGTTCAAAGTGAAATTACACCTTCAATAATTTCAGATATAATTGACTTTATACGAGAGCATGTCAGTATGTTGTCAATAAATTTTAACTTCAGCTTTCACCCTATATATTCTCTTCAAGTATTTGATTACGAAAAATGAATTTAACGCATTATTTAGAAAAATTTTTTCTCTATCTACTGACGTCCAAAGTGAAATTACATCTTGAATAATTTCAGACATAATTGACTTTATACGAGAGCATGTCAAAATTTTTTCAATAAATTTTAACCTCAGCTTTTACCCTATATATTTTCTACAAGTATTTGGTTAAAAAAATAAATTCATTCCATTTTTTAAACAAATCTTTACTCTACCTACTGACGTAAAAAATAAAGCTACATCCTCAATAGTTGAGTATATAATTTATTTTATACGAGAGCATGTCAAAATTTTTTCAATAAATTTTAACATCAGCTTTCACCCTATATATTGTCTATAACCATTTGGTTACGAAAAATAAATTAAACGTATTGGTTAGAAAAATTTTTTCTCTATTTATTGACGTCCAAAGTGAAATTACATCTTTAATAATTTCACAAATAATTAACTTTATACGAGAACATGTCAAGATGTTGTCAATAAATTTTAACATCAGCTTTCACCCTATATATTGTCTATAATCATTTGGTTGAGAAAACTGAATTTGACGCATTGTTTATAAAAATCTTTTCTCTATCTACTGAAGCGCAAAGTGAAATTACACCTTCAATAATTTCAGAAATATTTGACTTTATACGAGAACATGTCAGTATGTTGTCAATAAATTTTAACATCAGCTTTCACCCTATATATTTTCTACAAACATTTGGTTACGAAAAATGAATTTAACGCAATTTTTAGAAAAATATTTTCTCTATATACTTACTTTAGAATTGAAACTAAATCTTTAATAATTTCAGAAATAACTTACATTATACAAAATATGTAAATATATCTTTTCAATAAATTTTAACTTCAGCTTTCACCCTATATATTTTCTACAAGCATTTGGTTACAAAAACAGAATTTAATGCATTGTTTAGAAAAATCTTTTCTCCAACTACTGACGTCCAAAGTGAAATTACACCTTCAATAATTTCAGATATAATTGACTTTATACGAGAGCATGTCAAAACAGTTTTCAATAAATTTTAACATCAGCTTTCACCCTATATATTTTTTACAAACATTTGGTTACGAAAAAAGAATTTAACGCATTGTTTAGAAAAATCTTTTCTCTAACTACTGACGTCCAAAGTGAAATTACACTTTCAATAATTTCAGAAATATTTGACTTTATACGAGAACATGTCAGTATGTTGTCAATAAATTTTAACATCAGCTTTCACCCTATATATTTTTTACAAACATTTGGTTACGAAAAAAGAATTTAACGCAATTTTTAGAAAAATATTTTTTCTATATACTTACTTTAGAATTGAAACTAAATCTTCAATAATTTCAGAAATAATTGACTTTATACGAGGACATGTCCATATGTTTTCAATAAATTTTAACTTCAGCTTTCACCCTATATATTTTCTACAAGCATTTGGTTACAAAAACAGAATTTAACGCATTGTTTAGACAAATATTTTCAGTATCTACGTACGTTAGAATTGAAACTAAATCTTCAATAATTTCAGAAATAATTGACTTTATACGAGGACATGTCCATATGTTTTCAATAAATTTTAACTTCAGCTTTCACCCTATATATTTTCTACAAGCATTTGGTTACAAAAACAGAATTTAACGCATTGTTTAGACAAATATTTTCAGTATCTACGTACGTTAGAATTGAAACTAAATCTTCAATAATTTCAGAAATAATTGACTTTATACGAGGACATGTCCATATGTTTTCAATAAATTTTAACTTCAGCTTTCACCCTACATATTTTCTACAAGCATTTGGTTACAAAAATAAATTCATCCCATTTTTCAAACAAATCTTTTCTCTACCTACTGACGTAAAAAATAAAGCTACATTTTCAATAGTTGAAGATATAATTTATTTTATACGAGAGCGTGTAAAAATGTTTTCAATAAAATTCAACTTCAACTTTCACTATGTATATTTTCCACGAAAAAACTATTCTATAACCTCCTTAAACCTATATAAAAAAGTTGAAACTCAATCAATTCTTTATTCCCAATAACATCAAGGAGATAGACGAATCCATAGTTTTGGAAAAACCTAACATCTATTGTCATTTCGCTGGGGGAATTGGGGAACCCAAATACATGCCGGTAAAAAAATGGATAAACCTAACGAAACTATTAAACGAAGCTATGTCGAGCTACAACGATTTAGTAGCAGCTATGAATCTAGTCCTTTTCGAAGACGCCATGATGCATATATGCAGGTAAATAATATACAGAAAATCATTTACGTCTTTCTCACATCCATTCACATTCCAGAATAAACCGAATTTTAGAATCTCCTCGAGGAAGTGCCCTATTAGTCGGAGTAGGTGGTAGTGGTAAACAATCTTTATCCAGACTAGCTGCGTTCATTTCTTCGCTAGAAGTAGCACAAATACAATTAAAGAAAGGATACGGAGTATTAGATTTGAAAAAAGAATTATCCTCACTGTACTTGAAAAGCGGTTTGAAGAATGTCGGTATAATGTTTTTAATGACAGACGCTCAGGTGAAACCACCCTTCATCTTCATAAATCAACGAACTAAAACGATCTTTCCAGGTCCCCAACGAACAGTTTCTCGTTTTAATCAACGATATGTTAGCTTCTGGTGAAATCCCGGACATGTTTCCAGACGACGAGATCGAATCTATAATCGCCGGGGTGCGAAATGAAGTAAAAGGCGCCGGAATGTTAGACACTAGAGAAAACTGTTGGAAATTTTTCATCGATAGAGTCCGACGACAATTAAAAGTCGTCCTCTGTTTCTCCCCTGTAGGATCCACACTCAGAGTAAGAGCTAGAAAGTTTCCTTCTTTGATTAACTGCACGCAAGTCAATTGGTTCCACGAGTGGCCGCAAGAAGCGCTAGTATCAGTAGCTTCGAGGTTTTTACAAGACATTGAGGTCTTACCAGTAAGTATAATAGTATACGAGGTTCGATTATAAAATAACGAAACTAGTCCTGATAACGAAAAACTACGCTAAATGTTATTTGTTAAAAATTATTTTTAAGAATTATTTCTTTGATGTTTACGATTGTAGTTTAGTTCCAGAACATGTTTTTTTTTACTTTTTGTATCGAGACATCTTTTTGTGAAGTTCGTATACGAATTATTGCTGAAGATATTTAATAGCCATACCTTCTAAATACAAAATAGACAATCGAAAATCATAATTTCAGATTGAATTGCATGATTCAGCTGCCCGTTTCATGGCTTACGCCCACACTTCAGTCAACTCAATATCAAAAATTTTCCTCCAGAACGAAAGAAGATACAATTACACCACGCCGAAATCCTACTTAGAACAAATTAACCTCTATTCCAAACTGCTACGGCAAAAATCTGAAGAGTTAAGGCTGAAAGTACAACGTTTAGAGAACGGTTTGGATAAATTGAAAAGCACGTCGATTCAAGTGGACGAACTGAAGAAGAAATTAGCGATACAAGAGATAGAATTGAAAGAAAAAAACGAAGCGGCCGATCGGTTGATTGAAATAGTTGGTGTAGAAACCGAAAAAGTATCAATAGAAAAGCATCTAGCCGATGAAGAAGAAGAACGCGTCGCTGTGATAGCCGAAGAAGTTAGTAAGAAACAGAAAGATTGCGAAGAAGATTTAATGAAAGCCGAACCTGCTCTACTGGCAGCACAAGAAGCTTTGAATACATTAAACAAAGCTAACTTAACCGAACTGAAATCGTTCGGATCCCCACCGGGTAATAAACATCTTCATTTACTATATTAAATGATAATTTTTATAATGTTTTAGGAGCTGTTACTAATGTTACAGCAGCTGTTATGGTACTACTATCTCCTGGTGGTAAGGTTCCTAAAGATAGAAGCTGGAAAGCTGCTAAATTGATGATGGCTAAAGTAGATGCTTTCTTGGACGCGCTTATCAACTACGATAAGGAAAATATTCATCCGGAAGTTATAAAAGCCATCGTACCATATTTAAAAGATGCCGAATTCGAACCGGAATTTGTAAGGTACTTATACAGGGGCTATTGAATAAATTAGGCGTTATGTGGTTCATATCGACTGAACTAGCAAAGACACGGTCTCTATACCGTATAATTAAAAATTTCAAGTTTGAACCACGTAAAATTTCAAACGATATCTTTTTTTACCGTAGATCTAAGTCAGCGGCTGCAGCTGGATTATGCGCTTGGGTTATAAACATAATAAAGTTTTTTGAGGTTTTCTGCGATGTGGAACCCAAGAGGAAAGCCTTGGCCGCCGCTAATTTGGAACTGGCCGCCGCCCAAGATAAACTAAACTCGATCAAAAAAAAAGTTGCAGTAAGTTTTGTACAGACATAAATTTAAATTCAAAACTTACCTTCATTCATACCTTCAAACCATAAAGATGTTTTTTTTTAGAATTTGCATTTTCTTAACGCTCTGTATATCAGAAATAGTATAATGTGGAATAAACAAGAATTTTTTCTACATAAGCTGATTGTTTGAAAGGACTTTTACAGAATATGTATTAAAAATCCTCTTTATCTTGGACTGTAGGATAGTTTGAATGGAGATTTATTTTTTTCAATATCAACCCCTCTGCAAAGGGTAGAAAAGTGATTATAAGAAAATTGACTGGATTAATCTATTCCTAGTATCTCGAAATATATTTTTTGGCGTATAGTTTTTTTTTGAACCAATTTATTATTATTCCAAATACCCAATTGCTATTTTTTTGAGGTTATGACTTATTTTTGATTATTCATGATCCTAAAATTAAAATTTCTATCAATTTCTGAAATACATTGAAAATTAGTATGTACACTCTTAAATTGATCCAAAAAACTTAATTGTCTTTTGAGTCATAATTATTTCATTTTAAGCATATCCTCCTAATTATTTGGTCATAAATTTCCAGATGTAGTCTTTGTCCACTCAAAAACGTTTGTCCTACGGATTAAACAATTCCAATACTTCTATTTTAACATATTTAGAGCCTCACTTTGAACCAATTTCTATGTCTTTTTTGGCATAACCCATTTTTTATTATTAACGATCCTAAATATCAGAATTTCTATTAATTTCTGAAAATACCTTGGAAATTGGTACATGTACTCTTAAATTGATCCTAAAAAGAAGAAATTTGAGCAAGAAATTGAGCCCTGACCAATATTAGGAACTTGATTGTCTTTGAAGTCATAATTATTTCATTTTAGGCATATCCTCCTAATTATTTGGTCATAAATTTCCAGATGTAGTCTTTGTCCACTCAAAAACGTTTGTCCTACGGATTAAACAAGTCCCATACTTCTATTTTTACATATTTAGAGCCTCACTTTGAACCAATTTCTATGTCTTTTTTGGCATAACCCATTTTTTATTATTAACGATCCTAAATATCAGAATTTCTATTAATTTCTGAAAATACCTTGGAAATTGGTACATGTACTCTTAAATTGATCCTAAAAAGAAGAAATTTGAGCAAGAAATTGAGCCCTGACCAATATTAGGAACTTAATTGTCTTTTGAGTCATAATTATTTCATTTTAAGCATATCCTCCTAATTATTTGGTCATAAATTTCCAGATGTTGTCTTTGTCCACTCAAAAACGTTTGTCCTACGGATTAAACAAGTCCCATACTTCTATTTTTACATATTTAGAGCGTCACTTTAAACCAATTTCTATGTCTTTTTTAGCATAACCCATTTTTTGTTATTAACGATCCTAAATATCAAAATCTCTATCAATTTCTGAAAATACCGTGGAAATTGGTACGTACACTCTTAAATCGATTCAAAAAAGAAGAAATTTGAGCAGAAAATTGAGCTTTGACTAACTTAATATATCTTTAGAATCATAATTATTTCATTTGTAGCATACCAACATTTCACTCGAAAATATTTTATAAGAACTTTCTGAAAACTTTCTTGATGATTCCATATCACAGCCTTAAATCCTTTTCCATCTCTAGTCCTTGTCCTTGAAGCAGGTTTTCTATGATTTCCTTTATCAATCAATGGGCGACGATAGGATTTAATACAACCGCCGCTTTCTATACATAATCTGTCTATTTCATCTGAATAAGGTACGTGAAACAACCCCATTTAAAAACACTTGCAGATGAAATGAATAATCGATCGAACCGAGAGTCTCTTTTGACATAACCTATAACTTGGTAATGAATTTTCTCGATTTGTTTTCCAGTCTTTAGAGGAACAGTTGGCGAAACTAACTGCGGATTTTGAAACAGCGACTAAAGAAAAATTGTTATGTCAACAAGAAGCCGACGCTACGAACGCAACCATACATCTAGCTAACCGATTGGTCGGTGGATTAGCCAGTGAAAATGTCCGTTGGGCGGAGGCGGTAAACAGGTGTGGTTTTACCATAAATATCCACAAATTTCACTTTTTTTCAAATAAACTGATAATAGTTATCATAGCAATTCTGTTCCATTAGTTGCGATGTATAGAAATGACATTTATTTCCTTTTTTGCACGAATGGACTATAATTGACCCTTTTTTCATCTGGTGCGTCCATAAATGAATGGTCTTTAATAAAAACTTCCTGCATCCACTTATTCATTGAATTGAAAAACTATTTAATTGGCTTACATTTACTTAGCTATATGAATGGACTATAATTAATTCTTTTTACATTTAGTTCGTCCGTATATGGATGAACTATAATTCAAGCTTTTACATTTACTTCGTACAGTAAATGAATTGACTATAACTATGCAATTAGTTCATCCGTGAATGAACGGACAATAATCTATTATTTTTGCATTTTCTTCGTTCGATGAAAGAATGGACTATAACTGATTCTATTTGCTTCCCTTTCGTTCGTTAAATAGATGGGCTATAAATGATTGTTTTCGCATTTAATTCGTCCGTAAATGAATGGAATATAAATGATTTTTTTGCATTTAATTCCTCCATAAATGAATGGACTATAAATTTGGATGGACTATTTGCCTTTTTTCGTACGTTAAATAAATGGATTACAAATGATCATTATTGCATTTGATTCGTCAGTAAATGAATGGACTATAATTTAATATTTTTGCCTTCACTTCATGCTTTAAATAAATGGACTATAAATGATTCTATTTGCAGTTCTTTCGTCCGTTGAATGAATAAACTATATATGATTTTTTCTTTATTTAATTCGTTCGTAAATGAATAGACTATAAATGATTTTTTTGCATTTAATTCGTCCATGATTGACTGGAATATAATTTAATCTTTTTGTACTTTCTTCGTTCCATAAAGAATGGACCATAATTCAATCTTTTTGCATTCTATTTGCTCAGTATATGAATTGACTATAAACAAATTTTTTCGCAATTAGTTTCTCTATGAATGAATGGACTATAATTTAATATTTTTGCACTTTCTTCGTTCGATAAAAGAATAGACTGTAATTGATTCTTTTTGCATTTAATTCATCCGTAAATGAATGGACTATAATTTAATATTTTCGCATTCAATTCCTCCGTAAATGAACGGACTATAATTGAAGCTTTTTGCATCCACTTTGCTCAGCAAATGAATTGGCTATAAACGAATTTTTTCGCAATTAGTTCGTTCGAAAATGAATGGACTATAATTCAATATTTTTGCACTTTCTTTGTTCGATAAAAGAATGGACTATAATTGATTCTTTTTGCATTTAATTCATCCGTAAATGAATGGACTATAATTTAATATTTTTGCATTCAATTCCTCCATAAATGAACGGATTATAATTGAAGCTTTTTGCATCCACTTTGCTCAGCAAATGAATTGGCTATAAACGAATTTTTTCGCAATTAGTTCGTTCGAAAATGAATGGACTATAATTCAATATTTTTGCACTTTCTTTGTTCGATAAAAGAATGGACTATAATTGATTCTTTTTGCATTTAATTCATCCGTAAATGAATGGACTATAATTTAATATTTTTGCATTCAATTCCTCCATAAATGAACGGATTATAATTGAAGCTTTTTGCATTTACTTTGCTCAGCAAATGAATTGGCTATAAACGAATTTTTTCGCAATTAGTTCGTCCGAAAATGAAAGGACTATAATTCAATCCTAATGCTTTTATTTCGATGAGCTAATTGGCTACAGTCGACACATTTTGCAATTATTTCATACTTCGAATGAATGGACTAAAATTGATTCTTCTTGTATTTACTCTGGTTGACGAATGGACTATAATTGATTATTCTTGCATTTACAAGGGTTAACGTATAGACTATAATTCTTTTCGCATTTGCTTCGTTGAAAGAATGATAATGGATTCTGTTTACATCCATTTCTTCTATTATATGAATGGACTATAATTTATTCATTTTGTAGTTTCATAGAAAGTGGGAAAATGATGCCAGGAGACGTATTACTGACTACAGCATTTATATCTTACGTTGGTTGTTTCACCAAACAATACCGCCTGGATTTGATCCACAAAATGTGGTTACCTTTTCTAAAAAATTTAGACGTAAGCATTACATGGAGTTTTATAATATTTATGCATCATTATATACGATATCGAAGTTCAAAAAAATATCTTTTTTTAATCAAAAATTGTTTTTACAAAAACTTTTCAAATAAATTATTTTAGCCCAAGATACCTTTGACAGAAGACTTGGATCCCCTCTCATTGTTGACAGACGATACCTTAATAGCAAAATGGCAAAATGAAGGTTTGCCAAGCGATAAAATGTCCATAGAAAATGCTACAATTTTATCTAATTCGGAAAGATGGCCGCTGATGATTGATCCCCAGGTGAGTTTAAGTGAAAATTACGATCTTTTATGGGAATATCCGGAGTAGGCATCATCTTATAGCTTAAAAATAGTTAAATATAGCTAAATCTGTTGAAATTTTCGAAGCAAAAGAAATTTAAGAATCATTATTCTGATGAGAAGCAAGAAGATCGAAACCGGTCGATGTATTTGACAACTATAAACGAAAAATGTATTTTATTTGATTTGAGACGATAGTTTTATATAAAATATTCGAAATAGAAGTGATTTAAAAAAGAATATACTGATGAGAACTACGTAAATCGAAACCGGTCGATTTTATTTCCAATTGTGAACCAGAGAAGTAGTTTATTTGATTTGAGGTGATAGTTTTATATGGAATTTTCAAACCAAAAGTGATTTAACATTAAATATTCTGATGAGAATCAAATGGATCGAAACCAGTCGATATATTTTGCAATTATGAACCAGAGTAGTTTATTTGAAGTGATATGATAGTTTTATATGGAATTTTCAAAATAAAAATGATTTGACAACAAATATTCTGACGAGAATTAAGTGGATCGAAACTGGTCGGAATAGATTGCTATTATGAGTCAAAAAAGTAGTTTATTCCATTAAAAGTTACAGTTTAACATGAAATTCTCGAAAAAAATTTATTTAAAAACGAATATTCTGATGAGAACCAAATAGATCGAAACCGGTCGATATATTTTGCAAATATAAGTGAAAAAAGTTGTTTATTTCATTCAAAGTAATAGTTTTGTATGAAATTTTAGTTACAAGGTATAAAATGGATCAAACAACGCTACGGGGACGCGTTAAAAGTAATACGACTAGGACAAAAAAGTTACTTGGACGTTATTGAAAGATGCATCACGGAAGGAGCGACTGTTTTACTTGAAAATATCGAAGAAAATTTAGATCCTGTCCTGGATACTTTACTAGGAAGATATCTAATTAAAAAAGGAAAGTAGGTAACATGAATATAAATAAAACACATGTTATAATTAAAATTTTATTAAAAATTCATTATTTATACTTTTTACAAATGAAAACAAAAATTCCCGGGTAAATATATAATCCTACCAACGCCATCTCGTGGTTCTAACATTAATTTACTTCTGTCAATAATTTGGCGGTGTTTGAATAGTTCCATCTCGTGGTAGGAATACGAATTAAGTTTATTATCGTTAATTAGTGGGGAAAATTTGAATTACAACAGTTTTTGATTATAATTTTGAAAATTATTAATAATATTGTAGAGCTATCAAAATTGGTGATAAAGAAATCGAATATAATTCAAATTTTCAATTAATACTGCACACAAAGTTGGCGAATCCTCATTATAAACCGGAAATGCAGGCACAAGCGACCCTAATTAATTTCACGGTGACGAGAGATGGGTTGGAAGATCAGCTCCTGGCTGAAGTCGTCAAAGCTGAAAGACTAGATCTTGAAGAATTGAAGGTCAATTATTTTATAGATTATTTTATAGATAATAATAAATTTAAATTGTTTTTAGGCCGATTTGACTAAGCAGCAAAACGATTTTAAGATTAGTTTGAAAAGTTTGGAAGACGATCTGCTATCTAGACTATCATCAGCCGGTGGAAATCTTCTTGGTGATACTACTTTGGTCGAAAATCTGGAAACTACTAAAAGAACCGCCGCGGAAATCGAAGAAAAAGTTGCAGAAGCTAAAATAACTTCGGCACAGATAGACGAAGCTAGAGAATATTATAGACCAGCAGCTGCTAGAGCCAGTTTATTGTACTTCATTCTAAACGAACTCAATACCATCAATCCAATTTATCAATTTTCTTTAAAGGTAACTTTATTATATACCATTCTGTAAGTAACTGACTTCCCATTCGGTTTAAATGAACAATTTATGACGTTACTTCCGTTTTTTCCGCTCGAGGGTTATAAAGCACATTAGTTTAGCGTTTTCGTGGACTTAGAATATTTGTATCAAGCTCTCGGATGTCCGAAACTATCATTTTGGGCCAATAATTGGATTGGTTGGCTTCCGGTTCGACTGAATTTAAGAATCAAACGAAATATTTTATATTGGGAAAGGAGATATTTTTAGGATTAGGGCTTGTCTGAAGGGTGGTGAGACGTATGGTAAGAAAAAAGTCAAGATTCAACGTTTTTTTTTACTTACATCCTTTTCTAGTAGGGTTAAATCAGGTTAGATTAAGTTAGGTTATATTAGTTAGTTGGAAGAGGTTAGGTTAGGTTGGGTTAGATTAGGTTAGCTTATATAAGATTTGGTTTAATTAAATTAGGTCGAGTTGGTAGAATTTCAGCTTAGAAGGCGCTCAGTTGGTAGCCTCATCAACGTGACTCTTCAGACTTATCCAGATGGAGATGCAACTCCACACAAAAAAAGGATTAGGTTGGGTTGGATTAAGTTAGGTTACATAAGGTTAGGTTACATAGGATGACGTTGGATTAAATTAGGTTATGCTATGTTAAGTTATATTGAGTTAGGTTAAGTTACGTTAGGTTAGTTTACATTAAATTAGGTTAGGTTACATTAGATTAGGTAGGATTAAGTTATGTTACGATAGGTTAGGTTACATTAAGTAGAGTTACATTGGGTAGAGTTACATTAGGTTACGTTTTATTAAGTTAGGTTATGCCACGTTAAGTTATATTGAGGTAGGTTAGGTTATGTTAGGTTAAAATAAGTTAGGTTAGGTTTCATTGGGTTAGGTAGGACAAAGTTAGGTTACATTAGTTTAGGTTAGGTCAAGTTATCTTAATTCATCGATAACTCAAGAAAATTGGTTTCTGTTATATGCCGTTTTGTATAATTCATAAATTTAGTTCGAAAATCCGAAATGTCAATCTAATTATTGGTGCAATTCGACATTTTGGTACTAGATAAATGGATTCCACAAAACGCCAACGCTAAATTGGCGTGTTTTTATTATGATTCTGAGCAGATCTGATGAATCGCAGACGTATTTTATTGACTTACAAGATGGTATTTGAATAATTTGTTTTTTTTTTAGGCTTTCAGCGTGGTTTTCCAGAAGGCGATTTCCAGAGCCGATCCCGGTGAAACTGTCAACATTAGAGTTAACAATCTCATATCCTGTATCACGTTCTCGGTGTTTCAATATACTACGAGGGGATTATTCGAATGCGATAAATTGATTTTCGCCTCTCAAATGACGTTTCAGGTAACATTTTTATGAAATAGTAACTGTCCGGATTGATTTACAGATGGCGCCGTTTCCCAACCTAACTTTTAAACGACGTATATCGAAAATTTTTCCAGGTACTGTCTTTTCGTTAAAAAGATATTATAGTAAATGATTCACCCTATTTTAAACGTTTTATAGGGATAAAATATTTAGAGTGATTGAAAAACTGTTCAATTCGAGACATATTTTGACTGTATTACAAATTAAAACCGACAAATTTTAAAAATCTAGCGAAATAACGTAAAAATTACTTTCTTAATTTTACTGGATGGAAAGACGAATCGTTTTAACTATTTTTCGTCAGGTGTCAAAGATCCGGCAACGTAGCGGTTATTTTTTATGAAAAGTATCTTTATAGTGGATAATTTACCCTAATTAAGCTTTTTATATTGATAAAACCAACACTAACTGGATAAAAAACCGTATTATACGAGACCATTTGACATATTTTGACAGCATTTCCGGAAATAAACGTCAAATTTAAAAAGTAGAGATCGCAGCTTTTATTTTAAAAAATATTTAATGGATAATTTACCCTATATCAAGCTTTTTATAAAAACATCTTTGACTGGATGGAAAATCGAATGTACGAGACCATTTTAAATATTTTTTAGGTTAAAAACGTCAGGAATTAAATATCTGGCAACGTAGCAGTTATTTTACATGAATTGTTTCATTATAACAGGTAATTTACCCCAATTAAACGTTTTATGCTGTTAAAATTACCACTTACTGGATGAAAAATCGTATTATAGGAGACCATTTTAAAGATTGTGACAGCAATATAGTCGATGACCGACATATGTCAAAAATCTAACCAAATAACTCTCGTAAAATAACTGGTTTAAAAACCAAATCAATCGAGACCATTTTGAATATGATTTTGACGGAATTTATAGGTATAGGAAGTAAATGAAAATCTGGTAACGTTGCTTTTATTTCTTAGGAAAAGTATAATTATAAAGATAATTTACCCTAAATCGAGCGTTTAATAAAAAACATGTTTCAATGGGTAGTTTGACCCCTAAATAAACCTAACGATCTGTGAATGGATGGAAAACCGAATTATACGAGACCATTTAACATATTTAGACAGCATTACCGGTCCGAAACGTCAGATATAAAACACGTGACATCATAGCATTTATTTAAAAAAATATATTTCAATGGATAATTTACCCTATCTTCAACGTTTTATGAAAGTATTTGTGAATGGATGGAAAACCGAATTATACGAGACCATTTAACATATTTAAACAGCATTACCGGTCCGAAACGTCAGATATAAAACACTTGACATCATAGCATTTATTTTAAAAAATATTTCAATGGATAATTTACCCTATCTTCAATGTTTTATAAAATCATCTGAAAATGGATGGGAAACCGAACTATACGAGACCTTTTAAGGTATTTAGACATTTTCGGCCCTAAACGTCAGATTTAAAAATCTGACAGCGTAGCAATTGACTCTCTAATAGAATATTGGATAATTTACCCAGTAACTTAACACTTCTATAGAGATCATAATCGAGTGGATAAAAATCCAATTGCAAAAGACCCTATTAACGTATTTTCGATGCCATTTTCGGTACTAAACGAGAAATTTTTCAAAAATAACCATTTATATATATATTTTTTAATGAAATTACGAAAAATAATCAAAATACCATTATTTTCATTTATACATTACGGTAATTCAATTAAACCCCGTATAATTTGAAACAGCCCACTAGATGAGTCATCTATCGACTCTCTATTTTCGAAACACACTGTAACACCAAAGAAAAATTATATTTCAAGTCCGTTTTTTAATAAGTTGGAGCTTTATAAGTAAAAAATAAATGAAATTTTCGTTGCCTGTATAAAACCCTCAACCTGTTAAAAAACAGTTACCTGCAATTGGAAGCATACCACAATCCCACCACATTTCTCCTTTTTCCCGGTGGTGATGGTAACACTTTTGGTCGACGCCCTGTAAAAATGGTCGAAAAAATCAGAATCGCAAATACGTACCTGGTAGATCAGAAAATTGTTCGGCTGCTACTCGTCAACGAAATTTAATTTAAAAAAAATTCTATCACCCTGTATGGTATTTTTTGACCACTTTGATAAAGAAAAATATCCCGATCGTATTAATAATAATTTAAATTAAAATCAACGCTGTTAAAAATTCATTTAATCTGATTTAAATGTTAGTGAAAAAATTTATAAAATTGTTTGTACACCCTGTATATTAATAAATAAATTCACAGTAGCCCTTTTTCTCGTTACGTTATTTATTTTTTTTATAAAATATTGTAAAGAATATTTTTCATTTCAATTTTTCGAAATTTGTGGGAAGCGGTTGAAGAAGTATGAATTAGAATGGACAGGGGCGGCATAAGGAGTGAACAACAACGAAAATTCAATACGTAAAGCAAGTAATTTAAGTATTAAAACTAACCTCCATGAATATATCGACCCATATCTTCAATTATATACATGTATATTCCTGAAGATCAATTTTTTTGCAGCGTCTTGGTCGTGTACCATGATTTCTGGAAATATTTCACGTGACATCAAATATGGTATATAATTTAAAAAAAAATAATAATTGACATTAAAAAAAAATATGATATATGTATAAATAAAAGTGATACCGTTATGGAAAGCTATCCGGGAGCATTAAAATTGTAGCTAGATGATCTCTTCGAAAACTAGGGGGCGTTGTATACCTTCATTTTGCTTATTAATTTAAATATACACCGGGTGTTCTGAAATAATTCATGAATGGTGTTTAATTTTTGGAAAATAACGTCTACTATTCGATATTAGTATTAGTATTGAAACGAAAATTAGACACAAGAGGTTCGATTAACCTAGAATCGCATTTTTAGGTTATGTCACTATATAAAAAAATTTTGATCACCTTTTGTATAAATATAGTCCGGGAAAGTTAGAAAAACTACTGCAATGTTTTTGGAAACAGGATTACATGTCTCTAATTGGAAATTTATTGACCCCAAACCATTTTTTTTAATTCTATAATGAATTTTGTTGAAGCTTGTCTTGAGACACTTTTTTATGATCATAACTTTTTTATTTTTGCTCGTATAAAAAAATTGTACATATAAAAATTATGGGGGATGTTGTGCCCTATAACATGGTAGAACTAAAATTCGAAAAAAAAATTTTTAACCCTTATTTTTCGAAAAATTATCAAAAATTTCAAATTTTTTTCTATTTACGTCATAAGTATAGTAGAAATAATAGAATCAAATTCATATTACATATAAATATAGAGAAGAAGTTATTTAAAAAGTTATTCTTTTCATATTTTAAAAATTCAAAATGGCGGCCGTGTAAATTGTATTTATATATATTTTTTCAATCCTTGTTAATTTTGTTAACTTTGCCTTTCGTTATCTCGGTTTCTATTATCGTTTTACAAAACTTTTTTTTCAAAATGTGTGGTTTTTGAAAGACTATTTTTTATAATTCGAAAAGATAATTAATATTAACTTTTCAACAATAGAATTTGAAAAAATCTTTTCTTTATTTTTTATATTTATAAATTAAATTTTGAAGTTTTGTTTGTTATTGTCTATTAAACTTAAATTTTTCCTCTATTGATTGCTGAAAATTGCATTTCAAATTTGTTAATAATAATGACATAAATGGCGATTGAAAAATATGTATGTAAATTCAATTTACACGGCCGCCATTTTGAATTTATCAAATTTTGAGCCACGGACTTCTTTAGAAACTTTCACACTACATTTCCATATCATTTCAATTTAATTTGATTATTTTTACTATACCTGCTCCATAAATAAACAAATTTCCAAATTATTATCAATTTTCAAAAATTATGGGTTGAAATTTTTGTTTTTTGAAAATCTAATACTATCATTTTATAGAGCATACAATTTCCTACAATATTGATACCCAAAATTTTTTTGTAAGACAAAAAATGAAAAAGATATTAAAGTAAGTCTTAAATTTTGAGTATATTCTCAGCAATCCCCGCAAATTTCAAATTCAAAAAATTGATGTAAAATCAATTTTTCGACCATTCCCTCCCGAATTAAAAAAAAACAGTTCAAAAAATCGGATTAATTATCAAGAAAAACGTAAATTAAACTACAATTACTATAGGAAAAGTCAAGAACATAACCTCAAAATGTGAAACTATTCCTTACGTACTACTCCTCTCTTAATTCAATTGATTTTTTCTAAATACAAATTTATTTAACTTTAAAATCATTTCCCGGAAAAATTAAGTGATAAAAATATTTCTACAGATATTTATTACACCTTATAAATCCCCCATTCATCAACCTCGACCTATAAAAAGGAGTTTTATACAAAAGTTGCGACAATAAAGTTTTTTTTTATTAACTTCATTTACAAATTTTGGTAAATACAAAAAAAAACAAAGAAATCATGCGTATAATATCAAAGATAACCTCAAAATATTTTCATGAAAAATATCTTGAAATAGAACTTTCTATAATTAGAATACAGATTTAAATAACGAACAAAAATTTTTTCATAAAAAAGAAATATTACAAACTATTTTTTTATATATTTAAGACCTAGTCCTGTGCGCGTTATCCTTGTTCAAATCCTTCGCATATAACAGAATTATCCTGATAACTTAGCGAGTACATTGTAATGACGTTAACAAATCGACGCCATATTTTATAGGTGATGTATAATCAAAAAATTATATAGGAGAAAATTTGTTTTAAATATTTCTTTAAACATCATCAAAAGAGTTAAATTTTGTAAAAAAAAAATAACATAATTCACTATTATTATATCTTACATCGGCATTTTTTTATAGTTAGTAAAATATACATTATGATTGAACAATATTTTCAACATGGTGTCGACGCACGTAAAGTATGGCGTTAATTCGTTACTCATAGTACTGATGCATATTTTGAAATAAATTATCAACTCGAAATCAAGTTTTAATATTAAAATAGTTCCACAATTATATAAAAAGAAATGAAAATATTAGTTTAAATTAATTATATTGTTTTATAACTGACATTTTTAAAAACTAAAAAGTAGTGTATTTGAGTTAGTAATATTTTAAAGTGGAATTGTATTTTTTTCAACAACCCTGTATATATTATAATAATAATTATGTTAACTATGTAACTAGGTGAATGAGTATAAACTGTTTTTGAACTTTATAGTTCAGTATATTTATGATTATATTTTGATTTTTAAAGGAAACATAAAAGAAAAAAATTAATTTGTTTTTTTTAGGTTAGGTTATAAAAATATATAGGATTGTAAAAAATTAAAATTAAGGGTTGTAAACACGTAAATCGATAAATATAAATATCAATATTAAAATAATAATATTTGTTGTTTAAAAGTTCGACACAAATTTTTCAATTTGGATTTTAAATAAAAATCAAAGGTAAAAATTTGATACGATATGAATAAAAATGAAGTAGACTGGATAATATATATATTCAATTAGATTTTACAAATTAAAGTTGATATTATAGTTCATTATTTTAGAAGTTTATAATATTCACTAACCTGCATTATTCTGATTAAACATGAGATACATCCCACAGGACAGGCACCTGTATCGAAAAAAATTTACTGATATTTAATGTTTACGCCTATGGTGACTGTATCGATGACGACTAGTATCTTTATGTCTTCTTTCTTCTTTTTCCCTATCTCTGTGTCGTTCCCGATCGCGCTCTCTGTGTCGATCTTTTTCCCTATGCGGTTCTCTTTCTCGATGAGTTTCTCTTCGTTCATTACGTTCTTCCATTTTTAATTTTTCCCTAGCTCTTCTATCCCGTTCGTTCTCCTTTTCTTTTTCTTCTTTTTCTCTATGTTCCGATCGAGCTTTTTCTAGATCCTTTTCGTAATCCCGTTCTTTCTTTTGTTTGTCTTTTCTTGAAAAATCTTTTAAGCGATCTTTTTCTCTCTTGTCTGAAGATCTTCCGCCATATAACATTTCTCTGGCTTCTCTGACGGCTTCTGTTATTTCATCTACGGCTGTTTTCATTCTAGAGAACCCCATGTGTTGTTTTCCCATTAAATGATCTTCTAGACGTTGTTGGGCGTCTCCTACGATAAGAAACGCGCCGCAAACTTCACATACTTCCATTTGTTTTTCTTGTGCAGCTGCAAGTTCGGCTGTGCTGGATTGAACACCTTCCGGTTTGAGTAGAGCGTCTCTTTCTTCTTTAAGTTGGTCACAAAGTTTTAATATCCCTTGGGCATGCTCTACGTTACCTTCTGTACCGGCTTTTTCTGCTTGTGCTTCTAAATCCTCTATCTTTTCATTCAAGATATTTATCTGCTCTTCATTTTGTTGAGATTGAGCGGAAGGTGGTGTTTCCTTAGCACTCGCATTTAAAGCTAATCTTTGCTTACCTTTGATAATTCTACGCTCGACATCGTTCATCATGGAAGCACAAAACCGAAGGAAATCTTCTTGGTATTGAAGTTTTCTATGATGAATCGGTTTAGCTTTTTCGAATAATTTTCGAGCTTCTTCATCGTGGACTTTAGGGCAGGCACCTAGATCGTTTCTTGTGTTTACAAATAAGTCGTGGGGACAAAACTTGACTAAGAAAAATTTGCAATATTCGGCATCCTCCCAGTTCACTTCCTTGAATTTTTCGTTAGGTGCTACGTTTCTATTTCTACCCATTAACTCGTCCAAGAGTTGGGCAGCTGCTATGACAGCCATATTTTAATTGATTGTGAAACTTACGACACTTCAGTTAAAAAAACTGCATTGATAAAACGCTGAAGCTAATGCCAGACATTTTTAAATATATCTTCTTCTTTTTTAATTGTTCTTTTTGAGCTTATCTAACGACGTATACATCCATCGACCGTAGACATATGTCATTTTTAGTTCACGCGATCAGTCACGCCCCTTCAATAAAAACGTAGAAGAAATCCATAATGTTTACAGAGACGTACTTTAATAATTTCATGATACAAATTTAATTTTAGATCTTACTTATGAACGAAGAGATATTAGCGTCAGATTTGGATTTCCTTTTGAGATTTCCATTAAAACCACACGTTACAAGTCCAGTAGATTTTCTTTCAAATATTAGTTGGGGAGGTATTTGTAGTTTGGCTACAAAAGACGAATTCAGAAATCTAGATAGAGACATCGAGATGTCACCAAAGCGTTGGAAAAAATTAGTGGAATGCGAGAGTCCTGAACGAGAAAAGTTTCCTCAAGAATGGAAAAGCAAAACGGCATTGCAAAGACTTTGTATGATGAGGGCTTTGAGACCAGATAGAATGATTTATGCCATGATGTAAATATATTTTATATTTGATATATAAAATAAATTTTTTGATAATGAAGATATCAGAGCTGGGTATTTATTTTAAGGGCTTTCATAGAAGAGAAATTAGGTGCTAAATATGTTGAAAATAAAACGGTGGAATTCGAAAAGTCCTACGAAGAAACCAGTCCTTCGACTCCTATATTTTTCATTTTATCTCCAGGTGTAAATCCCTTAAAAGACGTTGAAAACTTGGGAGAAAAGATGGGATTTACAGCGGAAAAACAAAATTTTCATAACGTTAGTTTAGGTAGGTTATTTCAATTTCAATCAAGAAAAACGAAAAATAGCATATAATATTACCTAGGTCAAGGACAAGAAGTTATAGCTGAAAATGCGATGGAAGTTGCTGCGAAAAATGGTCACTGGGTCGTTTTACAGAACATCCATCTAGTTAAAAAATGGTTACCGGCTTTGGAAAAGAAATTAGAACAATACGCCGAAGGATCGCATCCTAATTACCGAGTATTTATGAGTGCTGAACCAGCAGCTAGCGCCAGTGCACATATTATACCACAGGTAATACTCCATACGATATTATAATGATGATTATCCATATTATTTCCAGGGAATCCTCGAATCCTCTATAAAAATCACCAACGAACCACCAACAGGCATGCAGGCCAATATTCACAAAGCACTTTCGAACTTCAACCAAGAAACTCTCGAACAATGTAGCAAAGAAGCCGAATTCAAGGTAATTTTATTCTCTTTGTGCTATTTCCACGCCGTAGTCGCCGAACGACGAAAGTTTGGACCGCAAGGATGGAATAAAATATACCCTTTTAACGTTGGAGATCTTACTATCAGCGTTTTTGTTTTATATAATTATCTCGAAGCTAATTCTAAAGTCCCTTGGGAAGATTTGAGATATTTATTCGGAGAAATTATGTACGGAGGACATATTACTGACGATTGGGATAGGAGACTATGTATCACTTATTTGGAGGAACTTATGCAACCTGATTTGGTGAGTATCGCCCACAAAACTTACTTACTATTAAACAAAGTACGGGCCTGTTCAATTATATCAGCTGGTACTGGTCTTTACTAATATAGATCAATAAGCTATTTCTTATAAATATGAATGAATAAATTTTGAATATAATAAAAAGGAATTGTAATATAAATATTATTTTAATAATTACAAAGATCATAATAATTATATATTATTATAGTATTATTAGTATATTATAATAAAAATTCTAATATAGAATAAAATAAGTTCGTAAATTATTTTATATTAGGTTGATGGGGAATTAATGCTAGCGCCAGGATTTCCAGCTCCCCCAAATACCGATTACGTAGGTTACCATACCTACATAGACGATATGATGCCTTCGGAATCTCCATACCTCTATGGTTTACACCCAAATGCAGAAATTGGATTTTTGACAACGACTGCGGAGAAACTATTCAAAACCGTGTTCGAAATGCAACCTAGAGACGGTGGTTCTACGGGGGGTGCAACAATAACTCGAGAAGATAAAGTATAATTTCTGTGACTTGATGTAATAAATTATTTATGGATTTTTCTCGAATGTAGGTGAAGCAAATGGTGGACGAAATGCTGGAAAGGCTACCGGAAGATTTTAATATGACGGAAATAATGGGAAAAGTTGAAGAAAGAACGCCTTACGTGATAGTAGCTTTCCAAGAATGCGAACGTATGAATTATCTAACGGCGGAAATAAAAAGATCACTGAGAGAATTGGAATTAGGAATAAAAGGAGAACTCACAATTACTTCGGATATGGAGGATTTAGAAAACGCTTTGTTTCTCGATCAAGTACCGCCTGTGTGGGCTCTTAGAGCCTATCCGTCATTGCTCGGCTTAAGTTCGTGGTTTGTCGATTTATTATTGAGAATTCGAGAACTGGAAACGTGGTCTACGGATTTCGTTGTGAGTTTTCATAACCTCACTTTCGCTTTCGATGTCATATATACTTCGTATAATATTGTAGCTTCCAGCTTCCGTTTGGCTTGGAGGATTCTTTAATCCGCAGTCTCTTCTAACGGCCATAATGCAAAGTACGGCTCGTAGAAATGAATTACCATTGGATAAAATGTGTCTCCAGTGCGATGTTACGAAAAAACAAAAAGAAGAATTCACGTGAGAGAAAATATTCTTTTTTATCTTTCTTGTCTTTTGCTTCTTTCAGTCACCTTTTGTTCTCTCAGTGTCTTTTGTTTGTTTTTTGTTGTATGCTATTTTCTTTTCATCGTTTCCACTATCTTTTCCTTTATTTATAAGCTTCTTCTCATGTTTTCTCATATTTACATTTTTTGCCTTTTGTTATCTTTTAATTGTAGTTCATAACCTCTCATTATCTTTTGGTTTCTTTGTTTACTTTTTGTTGACTTCAATTATCTTTTGTTTGCTTTGATTTGTCTTTTCTTAGCTGTTGTTTATCTTTTCTTGCTTTTACTATTTTTTGCTTTCTTTGTTTGCCTTTTGATTGTTTTTGTTATCGTTTATTTATGTCTCATATACTTTTATTGTCTTTTTTTGCTTCCTTAAGTTCTCTTTTATTTACGTTTCTTGTCTTTCAATGTCTTTTGTTATCTGTTGTTTGCCTTTTGTAGCTTTCTTCATTAGTCTTTTCTTATCTTTTATTTATCTTTTACAGCCTTCTATTGCCTTTATGTTGTCTTTCATTCCCTTTCGTTTTCTTCTGATAACTTGTCTATTGTCTTTTGTATTCTTCAGAAGCCTTTTGTTATCTTCTGCTGGCCTTCATAGCTTTATGTATTACTTCTTGTTTCTCTCTTGTTATCTTTTGTCTTTTTGTTTCCTCTCCAGTCACTTTTTGTTGTATTTTACTTTCTTCATTATTCTTTCTCAGTAACTCTTTTGGCACAGAATTTTTTAACGTTATAGGAGTGCTCCGAGAGAGGGCGCTTACATCCACGGACTCCACATGGAAGGTGCTAGATGGGATCTCCAAACAGGAATTATCATAGATTCTCGTTTGAAAGAACTCTTTCCTTCTATGCCGGTTATAAACGTAAGAGCGATAACTCAAGATAAACAAGACTTGAGAAATATGTACGAATGTCCTGTATACAAAACTAGAACACGAGGACCTACATACGTTTGGACTTTCAACTTGAAAGTTAAAGATAAACCGGCAAAGTGGACCTTAGCTGGCGTAGCATTGTTATTACAAATTTAATAAGTACTTAATTATATTAAAAATCACTCATTATTACACAAAATAAACTAATATCTTCAAATCGATACCTTTTTTTATTTCTTATAATTGTAACCCATAAAATGTAAATGTAATTTATAGTATTTCCCTCGTAAAACGAATTAAGCTTGACAAGTATGAAAGAAGATCAACTGAATATAAAAAAAGAAGATTCTCATATTACTATCTTCTACTTCATAATTAATAGTGTATTGCAATAACTGAATAGAAAAAGACCATATTAAACGAAAGAAGAAGAATAAACTTTGTTTTACAATCAATTGATTGTACTATTGGCATAAATTGAATTAAATGCAAAGATTATATACTCGATTAAATGTAAAACGGGTAGAGGAAATTGAATAAAACGTACAATTATGTTGATAATATATTTAGAAATTATGTTTAGTGTATTAGTGGTCATCTTGTGTTAACTGATTCCGTGGTGGTTTCAATGTCAACAAATCAGGATCGATGGAAATATCGTTATCGTTAGAAGCCATTAAAGTTAAATTTTCATCATCTGTTTCACCACTAAGAAAAATATTTTCTTCCATAATATTTGGTTGTATTGAATTTGTTATACTATCTACAAAGATTAAACAGAAATATTTGAGGTAAATAAATATTTTTTTGCTGATAAATTGTCTATTTAAGCTGTTTGTTAATTCAAAATTAGTTTAAGTGAAAAACATATTGACGTATTTCAGTAGTTTACAAAATATAATTTGACATTGACAGTTGATATAATTACGCAAATTGTCAATGTCATTATATTTTGATTTCTTCACTTTTTACTTCATAGACCTTTTTATATCGTTTTTCTTAATAAATCGTCTCCATTTTGATGATTCCATAAATATCGTTGATATAATTACGCAAACTGTCAATGTCGAATTAAATTTTGATAAATTCCGTTAATATAACGCAAACTGTCAATGTCACATTACATTTTGATAAATACCATTAATATAATTATGCAAATTATCAATGTCAAATTACATTTTGATAAATACAGAAATAAGTCGAAGCTTCAATATTAATATCTATTTAAAAACAAATTTTCAATTAAAAGAAGCATAAAATAAATGCAATTTATCAAAAAAATATAAAAAAAGAGATATTTTATGATCAAGCTTACCAGCGATTAGCATAGTTTCATTAATTTGGTTCTCCATTGAGCAATCTTGATTGGTATTTGTTGATTGGTCTATGGTATTTGACAGTGCTGAAGAACTAGAGAATGACAGTGGCCATTCGAGTCCCAAGAAAACATTTGAAGTGCCACTAGGTTCGTTATTGGTAAAATTCAGTAGTGGATTATCCAGAGATGTTGAACAAGCTTTTTTTAACACAATAAAAACGTTTTTCTTAATCTATTATAACTAGTTTCAATCAGATATACTTTTGAATATATCTATTGATATTTGACTCACCCTGTAAGCTAATGGGGATGCCAGTGTTAGAATTTTGCATGTTTGAATTTTTATTTAATGTTTTTTCCTGCTTTCTCCATTTAGCCCTTCTATTTTGGAACCAAACTTGAACTCTAGCTTCGGTTAGATCAATTCTCAATGCCAATTCTTCGCGAAAAAACACATCTGGATAGTGGGTTTTATGAAACGCCCTTTCGAGCTCCTCTAATTGATAGTTTGTAAAAGTTGTCCTGTTTAATTAAAAAAATAGTGCACCAATTAATTAAATTGTGATATTTCTACTTCCGTGCCACGCAGTTTTAGCCAGAATTAAATATATTCTTTCTAAATGAACGTCATTTCTGTTTATCTCAAATAACAAAGATTCTCTAGTTTATTTTATTAAAAATAACGTATCTTGTTTATGTAAAATATAAGATTGAGCGTTACCTGTATCTTCTTTGCTTCCTCTTAGAACATGAAATGCCTGAATTTCCTGCATCATCTTCGTTTGAGTTGTAACTCTGAACAGATTCTGCGTATTCTAAAAATTCATTCGAATTTTATACATAACTAAAACCTTGTTTACTTTTTTCAGTGTGGAATATGAGAAAGAAATACAATTCTTCTTTTTTATCGTACAAAAGTCGAACTAAGCTGTCAAAACATAAAGTTCATTGCCTTATAATCCAACAAAGAGGGTTATATATACAATCAATTAATGCAATTTGAAAAAGTTATTGAGAAAATTAAATTATGTGTGGAATATCCTTTAATTTAATAGATGAATATGAGCGTAATTTAATTTGAGTTAATTAAATTGTACTGATCAAGTTGTTTAACGTCAGTGTGAATTATCGTTTGTCCAATATATGTGCTTATCTCGTAAATTTTGTGTTCCGATCATTTCTGCTATAAATATAAATTAATCAAAGAAACAATGTATAATTTGATCATATATAGTGTGAGTTACAATGAATGAAAGTTGAATAAAAATAATATTGAAGTGAATTATCGACTTATAAATTAAAAAAAGAAGAAGAAATTTAGGAGGGAAATTTTACTACCGTATTTTTCTGGTTCGTCGTCTTCATTTTGCATGCTAGCAAAAGTACTTAATAGTCCATTGATTGTGTAACTACCGTCGTTGGTTAAAGAATTCATAGTTTCGTTTATTTCGTCTTGAATATTATGATTTTCGTTAAGATCCATTTTATTTCTGAAAAAATAATTGTATACTTAACTAATTATAAAATCCTCAGTATATTTTGTCTATAGAATGGGACACACTGTATTATTTAACCTATTTATCCACTTACCTATTTCGAAAAAGGAAAATATTCTTTTTTGGCACGTAATTTTCACAATTAGATTTTTTTATAAAAAACTTATTGAACAAAATGATATTTTTTGTGAATATTAACGTGATGTTTGATTATTATTTGCATAGAAACACTTTCATTATGATTTTCTGTTATTTTCATTTCATATTGTTTCGAACGAAGTGCGCATATAAGCTGAAAATCTGGAAGCCAAAAAAATACGGGAATTTAAAGTTATCCTATAAGGATTCACTATGAAAACATGAATATTTACTGATATATTAGTAAAACGTCGAAATATTTAATATTTTTCTTGTTTAAAATATATTTTTATATAAAGATAAACTTTTTCCAGCAACTATTTCTTGACATTTATTATTTAAAATGTGATATACATTAAATTTTTGCAAGAAATTGAAATTTATCAGTAAATAATTCTTTATAATATATTTTAGAAAATATTAAAGTAAATCGTTTTAATACTTAACAAATTTAAACTTCGCGCCTGTTTGGTACAGTGCTGCCGTTGTTACCATAAGAAAAGTATAAAACGTCCCATTTTTTTAATTTTTAATGAGAATTTTCACCTCATCTACATCGGGTACTAGTAATTACATCGAAATTTGTTATATTTTCATATTTAATTATCAAATGTAATTCAAATTCGTTCCTATTTTTATATCTCTGAACATTTTATCTAATGGATGTGATTTCACAATATACAAGACCTCTTCCCTCCAAGGTTCCAGCAACCGTAAATAAGAAGAACACATGTTTTTATGAGGTTAAGGAATGGTGTTAAATAGTTAGGATATTTTTGTTCGTTTTAAATCTTGTATAATAGTATAAAAATTTAAACGATAAAATGAAGATCCATTTAACACCTGACAAACTCAGTTTTTCGCTATTTAGCGCTGAACAAATTCGACAAATGAGTGTTACTAAAATAATCACCCCTCTTATGTTAGACGCTTTAGGTCACCCTATACCAGGAGGTTTATACGATATAAAATTAGGTAATAATTCGTTTCATTAACATTTATTTCAGCAATAAGATTATATTTTTAGGTCCGTATTCTGATCAGGGCGAACTATGCGGAACTTGTAATAAAACGTTTACGAATTGCCCGGGACATTTCGGTTACATCGAGCTCCCTTTACCAACAGTTAATCCTCTATTTCATAAAATTATAGGGACTATTTTAAAAATATCGTGTTTATCTTGCTACCACATACAAATACCAAGTAAGTGCGAAAATATTTGGTATTAAAGTAAGTAATTCCGTATTTATTTTAGCTCATATTAAAAAAGTTTTGTGTATTCAAATTAAACTTCTTAATTGTGGTTTGATAACGGAAGCTATGTTAGTAGAATCGACGATATCTCAATTGATGTTAAAATATTTAAAATTTGAAAATATTCCAGTTGATAGTATAGGAACTATATTAGAATATGAACAAATGGCAGATGAATTATTAAGTAAGTGTTATGATTCTCCTTATATTTCCGAATTAAGTGAGTTGAAAATGTTTTTATAGGAAAATCTGGGGGGAAATACGTGATAAGTCAAAACACAGAAACTTTAAGAAATTATTTTATTAATCAGATGTTGAAGGAGGTTAAGGCAAAGGGTGTTTGTATGTTTTGTAAATCTATTATTGAAAAAATACAAACTTTGAAGAACAAAATCATATTAGTCAAGAGAAAAACAAACTTGTAAGTACCAAGTAAACACAATAATCTCGGTTTGTGTCTGAACACTTTTTTCAATTCAATACTTATAATTACACTGCCTAATCCTTTAAATAGAGTCCTTATCTAGCTTGAACGATAATTTTATCACTAGCTTTGAGTTTTTTATTATTTTGGGCTCATTTTCATGTCTAGTGTCACACAATTCCAATTTACATCAAGTTCGCTGCCGAATAAAGATAATAGATGTTTGCAGCTGTGTGGAAATTATCTAGGAGGATATTTTCAGCTGCAGAAAGATGATTTGGGTGGATTTTTGCAGCTGCAGAAAAATAAACTATAAGGATATTTGCAGCTAGACAAAGATGATTTGGATAATTTTTCGCTGCTGCATAAAGATAATCAATGTTCAAAGCTGCTTGAACATGATTTGGGTTGTATTTTGCAGTTGCATAAAGATAATCAGCTTTTACATCTGCATAATGATGAATTGTATGGTGGTTTATAACTGCATTTATATGATCTAGGTGGTGATTTGGAGTTGTAACATTGTTTGAAGCTGTCTAAAGATTATTCAGTTGGATCTTGAAGATGACCTAGAGATGGATGTTTGTAGCTGCATAAAATTGATTTAGGAGCATATTTACAGCTGGATGAAGATGATTTGGGTGATTTTTTGCAGCTGCATAAAGATAATCAATGTTTACAGCGGCATAAAGGTGATCTGGGTGGTTATTGGCAACTACGTAAAGATGATTTAGAAATGGAAGCTTGCAGCTGTATAAAAATGATCTAGGAGGACATTTACAGTGGCATGAAGATGATTTGAGTGGTTTTTCACAGCTTTATAAAGGTAATCAATGTTCAAAGCTGCATAAAGATGATGTGGATGGTTATTTGCAACTATGTAAAGATGATTTAGAGATGAAAGTTTACAACTACATAAAATTGATCTAAGAGGATATTTATAGCTACATGAGGATGATTTTGGTGATTTTTTACAGCTGCATAAAGATTACCGATGTTAACAGCTGTATGAACTAAAAGCTTTTAATTCCAATTTAATTAATTCCAACGAAATATTTCCGAAATTTATTCACATAGCTCCGGTATTATTTGGATGGGAACTTATGATGAAAAATATTTTTCATAAAGTATAAAAAGATGCTTCTATTAGACCAGAAATTGATTTCTGATACTTTTTTATCATCCAGAATTGCCACTAAGGGGTTATATATCTTTACAACTTTCAGGATACTTCATATTTTGTCTCGGCATGAAATTTTTGAAACAAATTACATTGTCTGTTGCTTCAAGCTGGTTTATACCCGACTCGAAGGACCAGGTAGTGTAATTTCGTTTGCGTCGGGGTTCTTGGTGTGTTTCATAACTTTCCGGTATTTTTACCACATTTTGAGACTTTTTAATTTCCAACTGTCGCAATTTATACATAACGATGGATTTATAGATGAATCCTTCGGATATTAACAACATCTGTTGTTCTGAATCTGTTTTCTGTTGAAATTATTCCCTGATACTTGATTTTTATGAAGGAACACATCGAACGCATCCAATACGGTAATGTCTCAAAAAATTACCGGATTGGAATCGAAATATGTCACCCCGGAAGAATCTAGGCAATACATGAGAAAAATTTGGATAGCAGAAAAGGATTTTTTGAAACATTTAATGTCGGTATTAGATGATATCGATATAGAACATCCTACGGATGTATTTTATTTTGATGTTATACCAGTACCACCTCCAAACGTTAGACCGGTGAGTAAATTGTTAATTATAAAACGTTTTTTACATATTTTCCCACGTTGTCACATTGTCAGGACTTTCCAGGAAGTTTTTAAATTGTTTTAATCGAAAAATATTAATATAAATACAGAAAAAATAATTTTTTTTCATATTATGTTTAAATATTTGGAAATTTATTAGAAAAATTATACAGGGTTATAAAAAATTGTCTACACTCGCATTTTTTAATAACATATCTATTAACACGTTGACTACCAAAGCAAATTTCATAATTTTATTTAGTGGCATTAAATCATTAGAAATATTAATTTAGATACAAAATTGTCATTGAAATGTATAGAAAAAACGAGTTATTTGATAGTTGGCAGTCAATACGTTAATCCCATTGGATCATATATCAAAAAATAGGAGAAATTTTTACTCACAACCCCTTTATTTTGATTTAAAATTCCTTTTGGTTATTGGAAATGTATTCGTACCTTTTTCGGATTAATTATACAGGGTGTTATACGTTTGAATTACGAATTATGTAAAAAAATCTCCTTGGGAAGTGTGAATTATGAGTTCTTGCAAAGTTGGAAATCAATGTGTTAACCTCATTGTATCGTATATAAAAAAATAGGAGAAATTTGTACTCACAACCCCTTTATCAGTTTATAATGCAGGGTGTTATACAATCAAACGTTATTATTTACTATTCATAATTAAAAATAATTATTTGTAGCAGTAATTTTCAATTTTTTTGATATATAACTAAATTTTTGTGATAAAAAATTATTTTTATTAATTTAATTCAGGTAAATTTCGCCAACGGTAGGGTATTGGAAAATAAACAATCCCTAGGATATAAAAATATTATACAAAACGTGATATTATTGAAAACTATCATTCAAGTTATTCAGAAAAACGATGATTTGGGGAGTTTAGTATCAGCAGAAGCTAAGGTAGTTAATCACCGACCCCCCTTTTTAACGAATATATCGATTTATAATAAAAAAATTTACAGGCTGCTTATAGTTTCGCTAGAGGTAATACCGCTGTGGAAAAATTGAATTATTGTTGGGAAGAACTTCAAAACGATGTAAACGGATTGTTGGACAAAGATAGTAATCGTACTAGGGAGGGAGAGGGTATAAAACAGGTGAATACGACAGTAATTTTGAAAAATTTCGTATTTATACCATTATATCGAAAAGTGCATCATATGATTTGCGATAACTCGAAAAGTCATTGTTGGATTGAAATAAAAAAAACGTATAAAGATTGGGGATGAAATAACCTTCAAATTATGTTAGTAACAATTTTGGTTACTAACTTATAACTTAGGAGATATTAAAAAAATATGACTAAAAAATTTTTTTTACAACAAAATTTCATTTCAGGATAATAAATAATAAATAAAATTACAAAATTTGTATCATTTCGTCTCTAAAGACGAATAGTACGAAAAAATTTTAATTTTTAGTACCTATGATACAGGGAGATTCAAAAAACTACGTAGAAGTTTATTGTCAATAGGTATAATACATAACTAAAAACAATTTGGGGCTCACCCAGACGTACCAAAACTCTATTTATTTCATTATTACACAATTTTTGTGAAGATTTTGAACTACTAACTATTAAAAGTACCCTTCCAGTTCTATCTGCTGTTTTGGAACTATCGTGTACCATTTGCTATTTGATATTTCCAAAATTTAGTTTTGAAGTAAATTTTTCTCAAAGCTAAACATTTTTGGTATTTGGAAGATAATTTAAATGTCCTTTAATATTTACCCCATGAAATCGTCTCCCTGAATATATCAGCTTCTTTTAGTTTACATTGTGGAAAGAGCTAAATATGTATCCAGGATAACTTGGTAGCTGTAACCAACATTTGAAATTTTTTTATCCACTCTGTAGTCACCGATTCTGATCATTTTTTTTTTGTAATTCAAAAAACTTAATATTTTTATTGTTTTTGAATTTTGTTTTTGTTAATTTAAATGTGAAAATTAAAAAAATATGTCACATTTTTGAAAAAAAACTTTTTCACCACAACTTTCTAAATATCTTCTAAACTATAAGATTAACAAAAAGTTGTTATTAACACAATTTGGAAGTTATTTCATCTCCAATCTTTATGTGCTTTTTTTAATACGATCCAACATCTACTTTTCGAGTTATGGTCAATTATGTGCAGCAACCATTTTTATTCCGAAAAAGTATCGCTAAGAAAATTAGAAAAAATATCTTTCACCCCAATATTTTGATGCTTTAATTTTTTTTTAGATAATCGAGAAGAAAGAGGGTATAATACGTATGTGCATGATGGGTAAACGTGTAAATTTTTCAGCTAGGTCCGTCATAACCCCAGATCCAAATTTGAATATCGATGAGATTGGGGTACCTGAAGAGTTTGCTAAAAAATTAACTTATCCTGTAGCCGTAACCCCTTGGAACGTTGAGGAATTGAGGAAGATGGTTTTGAACGGACCCAACGTTCATCCTGGGTACTGTTAATTGTCTCCATCTATCGATATCCGTTTCAACTGGTTGTTTTTAGGGCCATCATGGTCGAGTACAATGGTACCGTAAAAAGAATCAATCCGAAAAGTGTGCAACAACAAAAAAGTTTACTTAAATGTCTGTTAACGCCTGATGATAAGGATAACGTCCAACAGGGGGTTAGAATTGTAAGTGTTTTAATTTTTCTAACGATTTTTTTTGGAAATTTTCCGTTTATTTCTGTCATTTTGACAATTAACTGTTTTCAATTTGTCTTATTTGAATTTAGTCTTGACAAAAATTAACATTCTTGCTTTTATTTTTATTTATAACATGTTTTAGAACGTTAAACAAAAATTTCAAGATAATTATTTGGTAATTTAAAGAGATAACAGGACCGTATTTGCTTTTTACTATAATACGAAGTAGATAAAAAAATCATTTAAAATAATTATTTTTGTATATCGTTAAATTCTTTTTTTTTTCGTTTTTGGGTGTAAATATATAATATTTTGATGAGTTTTGTTTAAACAGTTTTGGTATAAATTGTTTTTGTATATTTAATAATTATTAGTACACTTTTATCATAAAAAACATTTTTTTATTGATAAAAATTTTCAAATTTGATTATATAATTTGAAAGAAATTTAAAAATGCAGCTGATTTGAGTTTTTTTGAAAATATTGTGGTATTTATATCGAAATCGAAGGTTCTAGATTATTTTCTAAGTTTTTAGACGATATCTAGAAGTTTCTAGATAACGTGAACAAACGACAGGGTCGGTCTAGCTTCTAAGGACACTAGAAAAAAAGAACATTAAAATTGATTTAGTACAAAATTTTATTTTATAAATTGTAATTTCTTTTCTTTTTTTGACAATTTTGTTTCAAAAGTCATACAGAATGACGTATTAGCGATATTTAAAAAAAATCTACTCCTAATCGGCCATTTTTTAATTTAAAAATTCAAAAATGTCTGCTGATTTGAGTTTTTTTGAAAATATTGTGGTGTTTATATAAAAATTCGCAGTTTCTAGATTATTTTTGAGGGTTCTAGAACTTTCTAGACTGTGTGAACAAACTACAGGGTCGGTCTGGCTTCTAAGGACAATACCAAATAGAGAAATAGATCATTCAAAACAATGTAGTACTAAATTTGATTTCTTAAATCATAATTTTTTCTTTAATTTTGTCAATTTTATATAAAAAGGCATACAGGATAACGTATTAGTGATATTTCAAAAAAATCGACTACCAATCGGCCATTTTTTAACTTAAAAATTCAAAAATGTCTGTTGATTTGAGTTTTTTTGAAAATATTGTGTTTTTATCGAAATCGAAGGTTCTAGATTATTTCCAGATCATTTCTAGATGTTTCTAGAAAACGACTCAATTATCAATGTAAACAAACGCCAAGGCCGGACTGGCTTTTCGCGATTATACAAGATAAAAAAAGATGATTTAAAAAAATTGTTTAGAATATATACTTAACATTTTTAATTTGTTTATACAAATAATATCATCAATTCAAGAAAAAAAATCGATTGTGGCAATTCAAAAACCTCAAAAATATCACATGAACTGAATTTCTTGATAATTAAATCGAAATCGATTATTCTAGATTGCTTTTCGAGTCTAGACCATTTGCAGAAGTTTCATGATAAAACCTCGTAATTTTAAGGTAATATAAAAAAACAACAGGTCCGGACTGACTTCTACGATAACACCAAGTAGAAATTTTAAAAAAATTAATTAAATGCATTTTGAAATATTTTTTTTCAATCCTAACCTCAAAATTCACTTTTTAATCATACCAAATAATCTAGATTGACTTTTATTTTCTTCTAATCCATTTTAGCAGTTTCTTTTGATTATTTCCCTTGCAACAGGACCGGTTTAGCTTCTAACGACTATACAAAATAGAAAATCTGAAAAATTCTTTAGATATTTGGAAGATTTGATTATTTTTTTCGCGTTTAGGTTTACATAAATCCCTAATAATGATATAACAGTGATAATATTTCAATTAAATTCAATCCTAACCTCAAAATTTACCTTTTAGTCATACCAAATTTTT
This sequence comes from Diorhabda carinulata, assembly GCF_026250575.1. NCBI lineage: Eukaryota > Metazoa > Arthropoda > Insecta > Coleoptera > Chrysomelidae > Diorhabda > Diorhabda carinulata. Next base: position 11,849,238 of record NC_079472.1, on the reverse strand, counting down.
CCATTTTCTTATAGTCCATTTTTAGCAGTTTTTTTATTATTTCCCTTGTAACAGGACCGGTTTAGCTTCTAATGACTTAGAAGAAAATTAGAAATTACGAAAAATTAGAAATTTTTGTTTTTTTTTTTTCGTGTTTAGGTACACAGACATCTCTGTAACGGCGATATACTCCTATTAAACCGTCAACCCACCCTACATAAACCGAGTATAATGGCTCACACGGCTCGAATATTGAAAAACGAGAAAACTTTGAGGTTACATTACGCCAATTGTAAAGCCTACAACGCCGATTTCGACGGGGACGAAATGAACGCCCATTTCCCCCAAAACGAACTAGCCAGAAGCGAAGGCTACAACATAGGTAAACATAACCGCACTAAAATGAAAAAAAATAATTCCTCAATATTTTTTTTACAAATTTCAGTGAACGTTTCGAATCAATTCCTCGTACCGAAAGACGGTACCCCTTTGAGCGGTTTGATTCAAGATCACATGATCGCGGGGGTACGGCTTTCGTTGAGGGGGAGGTTTTTCGATAAACACGATTACCAACAACTGGTTTACCAAGGTTTGTCCTTCAAAACCGGTAATATTCGATTATTGCCGCCGACGGTAATCAAACCTCGAATGTTGTGGTCCGGTAAACAGATTTTGTCCACCGTTATCATCAATATTATACCAGAAGGAAGGGAATTGATCAGTTTGACTTCTACGGCTAAGATACCGTCGAAAGTGAGTAGAGATTTTTTTTATTTAGCTCGGTTTTTTTTTTGTGAAAGTTTTGGGGGTTTTGAATGTTTCGAGATGGTTTTCGATGACTTGTATAAAGATTTTTAGGTTATACGGATGATTATGTTGATTTTTCATCCCCCTAGGTCTGCAGTTTATTTAGAAAATGTTATTTGATGTAAAACGTTGGTAATAACAGGGTTGGACTGGCTCGAATTAAATTAAAATGACAGTTTTAATAGAAGGGGTTTTTTGTTATATATTTTTATTTTAGTACGTTTTTTTTTCAACTGTTGATACTATTTCTTATAGTTTTTGATTATTCAATATATTTTTTTACAAAATGTTACAAAAAAATCGTAAAAATTTGATTATATTTTTTGAAAAGTATAAAAATATCCCGAGTCCAGTACTGTACATTACAGAATCTTAAATATGGAGCATTGGAGTCACGTTTGTAATATTTTCAGAAAATTTAATTGTTCGATTTGTTTGGTAATGTGAAAAAATGACTGGTTCAAATTAAAATTACAGTTTTAAAAGGTTTTTTGTCCTATATTTCCATTTTAGTACGTTTTTTTTTTCAACTGTTGTTAGTATTTTTTATAGTTTTTGATGATTTTTTATTATTTAATATATTTCTTTACCAAATGTTACAAAAAATTCCATTATTTTATTTCAAAATATTTAAAAAAAAATCCTAAGTCCGGTACTGTATATTCCAAATGCATCTATTTGTACCATAAACATCGTGTTAATGATATTTTTAGAAAAATTCATTGTATGGTTTGTTTGGTAATTTAAAATAATGACAGGGTTGGATTGGCTCTTATTAGATTATATTGTCAGTACCAAAAGAGAAACTTTTTCTCGAATTTTTTAACAATTTTTGATTATTAATTGTGGTTTTTTTAACAAAATATTGGAAGGAAAACGTGAATTTTTTTTGAAAGTAGGAAAAATATCCAGTACTGTATATTTCAAATTCCTCAATATCGAGCGTTTATGATATTTCTAGAAAATTCCATCATGCGGTTTGTTTGCTAATGTAAAATAATTACAGGACTGTACTGGCTTCTACTGAAAGTTCTGGAACAGGCCATTTATTTCAATTTAATGAGTTATTTCTAACTTTAGTACAACTTTTTATGGTTTTTAACAATTTTTGATTGCTAATTGCGGTTTTTGAAAAAAATATTGAATGGAAAACCCGACAATTTGCTTATTTTTTTCAAAAGTACCAAAGATACCCTAAGTCCCGTACTGTATTTTCCAAATTATTCTATTTTGAATGATTATTATGCGTTTATGATATTTTCCAAGAATTTCATTTTTTATTTTGCCTAAAAGCATGACAATTTCATTATTTTCTTTCAAAATATTTTTAAAAAATCCCAAGTCCAGTACTGTATATTCAAAATTCTTCTATCTGTATCATAAACATCATGTTAATTATACTTTAGAAAATTTCATTGTATGGTTTGTTTGGTAATATAAAAAAAATGACAGGGCTGAACTGGCTCATAACAGAGGGGCTTTTTCTCATCTATTTCCATTTTAGTACGTTTTTTCCAATTGCTGCCACTATTTTTTATAGTTTTTGATGATTTCTGATTGTTTAATATATTTTTTACAAAATGTTACAAAAAAACGTGAAAATTCCATCATTTTCTTTCAAAATATTTTTAAAAAATACTAATTCCAGTAATTTCTTTTCCAAATTCCTCTATTTGAATGTTTATAATTGCGTTTATTATATTTCCCAAGAATTTCATCGTTTGTTTTGCCTAATAAAGTAAAAAAGGACAGGGTCGTACTGGCTTTTATTAAAAGTTCTAAAATATGTTTTATTTTCAATTATTTTCATTTAAACGATTTTTTTAAACGATTTTTAACAAAATATTAAAAGGAAAACGTCGAAATTTTCCAAAATAATACAAAATACCCTAGTCCAGTACTAATTTCTAGAAGATTCGAATTCTAGAATGTAAACAAAACACTCACAATATGATGTAAACAACCTATAAAAACAAAATGGCGCTTTATAACCGGCGCATTCACCAAACTTTGACATTGTATGTAAATAAAAGACAGGATCGGATTGGCTTATACTTACATTTCCAAAACAGACATTTTTTTCTTTATTTTCATTTTATTAGTTTTTTTATACTGATAATACAAATTTTTATGGATCTTGATTGTTTAATACGGTTCAATAACGAAATATCATAAGAAAAACTAAAAATATTTATTATTTTTTTGAAGCATAAAAAATACCCCAAATCCAGTACTGTATATTACAGATTTTCCAATTCGGAACATTATTATTCCGTTTATGATATTTCTAAAAAAACTCACCTCAAATAGGACTTCAAAAGTTCGTTCAATAGAAAAAAATAATGAACAGGTTCGGACCGACTCAATAAGTTCATTTTATAAAATAAACAACGAACAGGACCGGACTCGCTCTTTAAATTAGTTTGACAAAGTAAACAATGAACAGGTCCGGAATAACTAGAAATTTCCGCAATATCATATCGTTACAGTTGTTTGTAAAAGTATACAGATATTTCGATAGTAAAATTTTCCCTTATTATTTCACATTTCTTTCCAATTTTTGACGTCGTTTTTAATTCCCGTCTATTTGATTTGACTCGAATTCCTAATTGAATAATTCCAAATTTCGAATTTATTAAAAAAAACGTTCAGTTAACCTCAAAACATGATTAACAAACGTTAATATAATCGAAAATAGGCTTGGCAAACTCAACCCTCGAGACTATGGAAAGCGGGCGGTACTCCATTCACCGACGACAAAACAATGAGCGAAGCCGAAGTTATAATACGAAACGGTGAATTACTGGTCGGAATTTTAGATAAAACCCATTACGGCGCCACCCCTTACGGTCTAGCCCACTGTATGTACGAGGTAATCACCGAAAAAATACTAATTTTCGCGTTCCCCGGTAAACTTTTCGGTGTAATTTTTTTTAGTTGTACGGCGGCGCTTGCGCCACCAGATTTCTATCGTCGTTGGCCAAACTCTTCATGAGGTTCCTGCAACAGGAAGGATTCACTTTGGGCGTGCGCGATATCCTGACGATACCGAAAGCAGATGCGAAACGTCGGAAAATAATAAAGGATTGCAGGTCTATCGGTAAAGAGGCGGTAACTAAAGCTCTGGATTTACCGATAGGTACGCCGGATGAGGATGTTGTTGGGAAAATCGAAGAGTTGAGTGCTACCGATGCTAAAATTAGATCGGTGATCGATAGATCGTATAAATCGTCGTTGGATACGTTCACAAATGAAATTAACAGGTATTTATATGGTTTTTAGTAAAAAAAATTGATTTTTCGTTTCGAATTTTTCGGTAAATGTTTTTTTGGTTAACCCTGTATTATATGAAATCGTAGTTGGATGGTTTATATCGAATTTTCATGAAACCCTGTATTCGAGATTTTTGTAATTTTTCAACGGAAAGTTGTGATTTTTTCTAGTATTTTCTAGATAGAGTTTATTTATAATGTAAATAAATAACAGGACCGGACTGACTTTTCTCTACCGTTAATAGCTGATATAAATTTTGAAAATTGATCATTTTTTTGGATGAATATTTTTTTGGTTAGCCCTGTATTTTATAAAATAGTAGTTGGATGGTATATATTAAGTTTTGGTGCTCCCTGTATTATAGATTTTCATAATTTCTCCAGGAAAAGTGTCGATTTTCTTAGAGGACGTCATTTGACAATGTAAATAACAACAGGACTGGACTGACTTTTCACTACCATTAATATTCCATAGAACTTTTGAAAATTAATTAATTTTTTTGGTTAAATATTTTTTTGGTGTTCCCTGTATTATAGATTTTCATAATTTCTCCAGGAAAAGTGTCGATTTTCTTAGATGACGTCATTTGACAATGTAAATAAACGACAGGACCGGACTGACTTTTCACTACCATTAATATTCCATAGAACTTTTGAAAATTAATCAATTTTTTTGGTTAAATATTTTTTTGGTGTTCCCTGTATTATAGATTTTCATAATTTCTCCAGGAAAAGTGTCGATTTTCCTAGATAACGTCATTTGACAATGTAAATAAACGACAGGACCAGACTGACTTTTTTCTACTACTATTAACACTAAATGGAAAGTTTGAAAATTAATCATTTGACGTACTGGAATGTATTATTTCTATTTTTTTATCTTTAGCTACAAAAAAATTATATTATTCCTTCTCAACCTCAAATATTTCTTTTTTCATTTTTTACCTCCACAGCGCTGTCGACACTTGTAAATTTCAAAATTTTTGTCTATTGAACGTTTATTTCAAATTTTTTTCAAAAATTCGAGAAAAAAATACGATAAAATTAATTTTAAATAGATTTTGAAGTCAAATATTTTTAACAATGAATGTTGACCTGTCAGTATCCGAACTGTGTGTCAATATTATGACAGTTGCTGTATTAAAAACTGTCAAATCAATTAAAATATGTTTTTATGGTTCTATTTTACCAATATTTTCTTGAAACTTTGATTGAAAATATGTTTTTCATCATTTCTTCAAAATATTTATTTCTAATTATCTCTGATGGAAAATTAAACGTGACAACACAGCATACCATTAAAACATCCAGTATCAATATTAAAATCTTCAACAACCAATCAGAATGTTCAATATTGTAGTGACTTTTATGTCCTTCAGTTGGCAGCACTGTTGACATACGTCAATATTCGAATTGCGCATCCATTTTATGACCATTCAACGATCCTAAATTCGTTTTTTTGCATCCTATCATTAATTTTTATGAAAAAAAAAACAAATTTTCTTGACATAATCTATATTTTTATCGTTTTTTTTTAATCAGAACTTGCCTCCCAGCCGGTCTCGTATGTAAATTTCCTCAAAACAACCTCCAATTGATGGTCCAATCTGGCGCTAAAGGTTCGACCGTTAACACCATGCAAATCTCCTGTCTACTAGGTCAGATTGAATTGGAAGGTAAACGACCTCCGGTGATGATATCCGGTAAATCTTTACCCAGTTTTCCCGCCTTCGAATTTTCCCCGCGAGCCGGAGGGTTCATCGACGGTCGATTTATGACCGGCATTCAACCGCAGGAATTTTTCTTTCATTGTATGGCGGGACGAGAGGTGAGGCAAACGAATGTCATAAACGTCATCCGCCATATTTGACTCGGGGGTTTTGTGAATTTTAGGGTCTGATCGATACAGCTGTCAAAACTAGTCGTAGTGGATATTTACAGAGATGTCTCATCAAACATTTGGAAGGGCTTAAAGTTAGTTACGATATGACGGTGAGGAATAGTGATAAAAGTGTTATACAGGTAAATACGCACCCACCTCAGGTGTTAACATTTTTTATACAATTAACGATTTTTATTGAATTTTGATTTCCCTGGTATATATGCGAAATCGACTCATTTCTACATATCTATCTAAATATTCATTACCGGTAATCTTTAAATCTGGCAACTCTACAAATATCACGCATTTTATATAAAAATGATTTTTATTACATATTTTTTTTATTGCCCTGGTATATTTGCGAAATCGACTCATTTCTAAATATCGTGTTTATAAAATTTTTTCAAAAAAAAATGATAATTTTTTGATTTTCCAGGTATATTTGCAAAATCGACTCATTTCCTTTAGTTTATATATTTTGCAAAAAACTTTTATATTGATGAAATTGAATATATAACAAAAAAATAGTTTTTCTGATAATCTTTGTAGTAAAATTAAACTTTGCAACATTACAAATATCACATAATTCATATACATTATATATATAAAATTTATTTCCGATAATAGCAAATCATTAAATCCATTATTCTACTTAGTAACTTTTAGTTTCATTTCGACCAACCAAAACATTTAACGCCATTCTAAACCATTCGTGAACCAATCGAAATATTCCCTACGATTATTGTAGTGATTTTCCTCGGTTGGTAGCGCTGGTGACATACGTCAAAATTTAAATTGTTTTAACCTAAATATATATCCTGAAAATTCTATGTTTTAATAAAAATAAAATCAGTTTTCTATTAATTTATCATGATATCAAATTCCATAGTTCCTATACGGCGAAGATGGCATGGATATAGCCAAATCTCAATTCTTCAACGAAAAACAAATCAACTTTTTAACCGAAAACGTAAAAGTTCTTGCACAACAAGATGTTTTAACACGAGTTAAAAGTGACGAAGAACAATCTAACATAAAGGAATACATAAAAACGGTAAAGAAAGTAGTAACAGTGTGAATATTTGTTAGTCATATCGTTTATTTTTGTTGTTTTCAGATTACTAAATGGAAAAAAGAACATGGGGATCCTTTCAGGTATCGAAAAAAGAATCCCTTTACACTCTTCGTTAAATACGTTAGACAAAGAGTAGGAGACGATAAGAAGTTAACTAGGGAACAATTAAATAAACTTTGGTATGAATTAGCCGACGATATAAAGGAAAGGTAAATTTTTGTTATAAAAGTTTCATTTACTTTGATTTTTACTAATTTTTGCGAGGTACGTAGTTTTAGATCATAGAAATGTTGTTTAAATACTTTATTTGATGTTTTTCTGAGTTTATTTATATTTGATAAGATTCCAAGTTTTTTGTAATATAATAATTATCTTCAATACCTATCTTTTTCCTTTTGAAGGCCTATTTTTATCGAATAGGTACTTTGGAACTAGATTTTAATCTAAATATTCTTTTTTGTTCTTTTTGGCTACATTTTGAAGTTTTTCCAATAAATTCGATTTGTTAACTCTATATCGAAGAACTGATATGAAATTGTAGAAGATTCGATAAAAATAAAAAAGAATTTGAAAATGTTATATGAAACCAATGCAATCGATGTTTGTTGTGACATTTATTATGATAAAGATGATACCATTGAGTTTACTTTCATTTAAATAGGATTCTAAGTTGTTTTACCCAATGTTAAGTATTTCTTTTAAAGATATTTAGGTACTTTTTGATCTTAATTTGCTTTTTTGTTCTTTTTGGAGTTACATTTAGAATTGCCATAAAAAAATCCTTCTTTTGATATTTTTGGGCTACATTTTGAATTTCCATCAAGAAAATTGCTTTCTTTTGTTTTTTTTTAGGACTAGATCTTGAATTGTTATGAAAAATTTTTGCTTTTTTGTTCTTTAGGGGCTAAATTTTGAATTTTCATTCAGAAATTTGCTTTTTTTGTTCTTTTTGGGACTAGATTTTGAATTGTCATTAAAACTTTTTGCTTTTTCGTTATTTTTGGAGCTACATTTAGAATTGCCATAAAAAAATCCTTCTTTTGATATTTTTGGGCTACATACTGAATTTCCATCAAACAATTTTGTTTTCTTTTTTGGAGGAAATCTGAATTTTTAAATTTCATCAAGAAAATTGCTTCTTTTGTTTTTTTTTTTTGGACTAGATCTTGAATTGATATGAAAAATTTTTGCTTTTTTGTTCTTAAGGGGCTAAATTTTGAATTTTCATCCAGAAATTTGCTTTTTTTGTTCTTTTTGGGACTAGATTTCGAATTGTTATTAAAACTTTTTGCTTTTTTGTTCTTTTTGGGGCTAAATTTTTATTTGTCATCAAGAAATTTGCTTTTTCTGTTCTTTTTGGGGTACATTTATCAATTGTCCTCAAAAAATTACTTTTTTAACTTAATATCAAAATAGAAGTAGATTTTAATCGATTATTCCAGCTTCGAGAATCAATGTAAGCGTTGTCCCGATCCTGTCGAATCCTTGTATCAACCTGACGCGAATTTCGGCGCAGTAAACGAAAAAATCGAAGAACTGATAAAAAATTGTAGAGGATTCGATAAAAAAGCCAAAAAGGAATTTCAAAATGTGATGAAATTGAAAACGATGCAATCGATGTGCGTCGCCGGAGAACCAGTGGGACTTTTAGCTGCACAAGTATGGCATTTACGATGATAACGATGACACAATTGATGAATTTGGAAATTTTTTAGTCCATAGGTGAACCTTCCACTCAGATGACGTTGAATACTTTCCATTTCGCCGGTAGAGGTGAAATGAACGTCACTTTGGGTATCCCCAGATTGAGGGAGATCCTGATGATGGCGTCGAAAAATATCAAAACGCCTTCTATGGAAATTCCGTTTTTACAAGTACCCGATTTGGAATACAGGGCGGACAAAATTAGGAAATTGTTAACGAGGGTCGTTGTTGCAAATGTTTTGGAAACTATCGAAGTTACTACCGAGCTACAGATTAAACCGATTAGGTATTAATCGATTATTTTTGGGCGTTGTAATTTTTTTTTATATTTTTATTCGATTTTAGACAGAATAAATATACGGTGAGGTTCAATTTTTTACCGAAAAAATATTACAGTAACGATTATTGCGTTAAACCGAATCAGATAATAAATCACATGAAAAAAAAATTCTTTCGGGAGATGTTTGCCAGTATTAGGAAAGTCAGTAAGATAAATTCGAATATGTAAGTAAAAAGTTTATTTTAATAGTTGTTTACACGTTTTTGGACGTCTTATGTATATAGGGTGATTCTAATACTAGATAACAAAAATTGTATATAGGAGGTGATTTTTTGATATATTTAGTGTTGCTGTTGGCGTAATCAGGTATAAAAGTGCAAAAATTATGAGAAAATATTTTATACGGGGTTGAATTGATATTTTATTCAATTTTATATGAATATTTATTTTAAAAAACAATTTGAATCACCCTCGTAATTGTATTTGTCTTTATAATCTTTTTGATGCATAAATTGATAATGAAAAAATCATAAAAATTTGCATAAAATAGGGGGAGTTTTATACAGGGTGATTCTAGTTTTGAAAAAAAAATTATATGATAAACTTATTAAAAAAAAACAAATTTTCAAAAAGAATTTTTATAAATTGAGTGGCAAAGTTGATTTAATGAAATATCAAAGTATTAAAACAATGATGAAATATTTTATACGGCGTCTATTTGATAATTTATTCGATTTAATTTGATTTTTTGTTATTCATAACTATTTCAATCCCCCTCGTAATTCGTTTATTCACTGAAATGTTTTAGTCACAAAATTTGATGTTGGAAATTCACAGAAATTGAAAATTGCACTATAATAATGTGAATTTTTATACAGTGATTCTGGTTTTTAAAAATTTGGATTATAAAAAAACAAATTTTCTAAAAGAATTTCTATAAATTGAGTGTCAAAGTTGAGATATTGAGATGTAAATGTACAAAAATGATGAATAAATATTTTATACGGGGTCTATATGATAATTTATCAATTATTTGAATTTTAGTTATTAAGAACTATTTAAATAACCCTCGTAATTGGATTTATCATTGCAATATTTTTGGTACCAAAATTGATGTTGAAATACTACAAAAATTGATAAATTTCAACCAAATAACTTGAATTTTTTACTGGGTGATTCCAGTTTTTGAATATTTGGATATATAATAAAAATAATGAAGAAAAACAAATTTTCGAATTTTTTTTTATAAATTGAGTGACAAGGTTGAGATGTAAAAGTACAAAAATGATGAATAAATATTTTATACGGGGGCCATTTGATAATTTATCAATTTTATTTGAATTTTTATTATTAAGAACTTTAAATAAACCTGATGTTGATGTTGAAATACTACAAAAATTGATAAATTTCAATAAAATAACATAATCAAAAATTATGAATAAATATTTTATACGGGGTCCGGTTAACAATTTATTCAATTTTATATAAATATTTGTTTTTAAAAACTATTTGAATCACCCTCGTAATTCATATTTTTTATATAAAAATTGGTATGGAAAAACCACAAAAATTGGAAATTTACATTAAATAAGGCAATTTTATACGGGATAAATCTAGTTTTTGAAAATTTGGTTATATGATCAATTTATGGAAGAAAATAAATATTAAAAAACAAATTCCATAAAATGAGATTTAAATTTAAGATGCCGATATTTAAAAGTGCAAAAATTTTGACTTGATTTTTAATGCGGGGTCCGTTTGATGATTAAATCGAATAATTTCTATTTTTATACGTTCATATAGTTTTTAAAACAATTTGATTCCACCTCGTAATTGGATTTATTCATTCAAATATTTTTCATACACAAAATTATGTCGGTAAAACAGAAAAAATAGAAAAATCTAATGAATAGTCGAATTTATACAGGGTGATTTCAGTTTTTAAAAATTTCTATATGAAATAAGAAAAAAAAATTTTTTTTCGGAATAATAATTATGAATTGAATGTTGCTTTCGAGATAATTCGATATAAGAATGCAAAAATAATTGATATACTTTTTTTACGGGGTCGGGTCATTAATTTACATAAATTACCAATTTTCCATCATCATAAATTGAATTTTGTTCTCCGAAACAAATTAATTAACCCTCGTAATGAAATATTTTTGATAGACGATACTAATTTTGAAATTTTCATAAACAAATTGAATTGTTGAAATGGGGGGATTTAAATTAGCAAAAAATTGAATTAACTTATACTAATATTAACTTATTAACTATTTTTTTTTAATATTGAATAGCTCCCTCGTAATCAAATTTATGATAAAAATAATTCCGATTCTAGAGTTATGATGGAAGATGAAAAAAACAAAAAATCGATACCGAACAATGAAGAAGATAACGAAGAACAAAACGAAAAAGAACCTGTAGATGAAAACAGTTCTTCCGAAGACGAAATCGAAGATACCGAAGACGCCAAGCAGACCCATAAATATCAAGAGACTAGAGACGATTTGGAACCGGAAGACGAAGAGAAACTACAATCCGACGAAGAAGAAGAAAACGGTAAACGACAACCACCATTTCCTTTACATTCCGATACATTCAATTTTCATATTTGCAGTAAATTCGGACGAGGAAAACGAAAAAAAAGAAGAAGAAATCAAACAACAACAGCAGCAGCAACAAAATGAAGTAGTGGATAGTTATAATTTCGCCCAAAGTTACATCGAAGATACCGATAAGCATCTGTGGTGTGAAATAACTTTCGGTGTAAGTTTTTAAACAAAAAAAAATTAATCCCCCCTTTACTGTACAATTTTTTGTCGTCTCTAGTTTCCTTTGAATCAGAAAAAATTAGATCTGACCGCCATTTTGAAAGAAACCGCCGACAAATCCGTTTTATGGGAAACACCGCAGATACGTAGAGCGATCACTTACGTCAAAGACGATCAGTTTATGCTAAGAACCGACGGTATAAATATTGTAGTAAGTATCGATATTTGTTGTAACACCCTCGTATAGTATTGTTTGTTTCAGGAAATGTTTAAATACAATACGATACTCGATTTACCGAAATTGTACTGTAACGATATACATAAAGTAGCCGAAACGTATGGTATCGAAGCCGCATCGAAAGTAATCGTTAAGGTTAGTTTACAAATTTTATTGTGAAAAAAAAATGTTATTTTAATAAAAAAACTCAATTTTTTTTCAACAGAACTTATCGAACCAGTCCGTTCCTTTTATTCATTTAAATTATTAAGCGACATAACATTCAAAATTTCGTAGTAGCAAGCTACCTAACCCGGTCCTGTTTACATTATTAGATGACCAGGAATTCGATGTAAACAAATTGCAGAACCGAGTTAGGTAGCTTGAGACTACAAAAATTTTTAATGTTATGTCATTTAATAATTTAAATAAATAACAGGGTCCTACTGGATCAAAAATTTCTATTGAAACATTTGATTTTTATAATAATGTAAAAAATGTTTATCGCTATAAAAATATCACCTTTAAGTATGAAAATAAATTTTTTTAACAGAAACTTTCAAGCAAGTCCGTTCCTGCTGTTTATGTACATTGTAGAGTGACGTAATATGAAAATTGTTATCGTCAAAAGTCACTTAACCCAGACCTGCAGTTTGTTTACATTGTTAACTGACAACCTAGAAATTCGATGTAAACAAACTGCAGAACCGGGCTAGTTAGCTTTTGACAATTTTTAATATTAAATTCAAGTAAATAACAGGATCGAAAATTTCAATTAAAATGATTGATTTCTATCATTATTATATAAAAAAATGTTTGAATGTTACTTTTAATAATAAAAATCAATTTTTTCAACGGAAACTTCCGCGCCAGCCTGTTGTTTATTTACATTGTTGAGTGTCATTAATGAAAATTATTGTCGTCACACACTGCCTAGTCAGGTCCTCCACTTTGTTTACATTAATTTCTTCTTAAGTCATTTGATAATTTATATAAACAGCAGGAACGGACTGGCTCGAAATTTTCGGTTCACATATTTTATTTTCATTATTATTACATAAAAAAATGTTTATTTTTATAATAAACATAATAAAATAAATTTTTTGACAGAAACTTTGGAGCCAGTCCGTTTCTGATTTTCAATAATATTGAAAATTAATATAGTGACAAGCTGTTCAGTCCGGTCCTGCAGCTTGTTTACATTAAATTTCTATGTTAAGTCATTTAATAATGTAAACAAACTGCAGGATCGAGCTAGGCAGCTTTTGACGATAACAGCAGGAACAGACTGGCTCGAAATTTTATTTTTATCATCATTACATAACAAAATGTTTATCGTTATTTTAATGCTATTTTCTCCTTTTCCCGGAATACTCTGAACCGTTCCTGTTGTTTATTTACTATATGAAAACCAACTTTTGGCATAGCTACCTCGTCCTGTCCTGCAGTTTATTTACATTGTTAAATGACAATCTACAAAAAATTCAATGTAAACAAATTGCAGGACCGTACCAGGTAACTTTTTACTATAAATTGCTTAACAATGTAAATAAACAGGAACGGATTGGCTCAAAGTTTTCTGGGAAAAGAAAAAAGTAACACCAAAATAATGTTGAATATTTTTTCACATAATGATAATAAAAATCAATTTTTTCCACAGAAACTTTCGAGCTGACTCCATTCCTGCTGTTTATTTACATCATTAAGCGACATAACCTAAAAATTTAATATAAACAAACTGCAGGGACGGGCTGAACAGCTTGCCACCACAATAATTTTCAATGTTTCATCACTTTACAATAAAACAGGAACGAAAGAGTCTGTTAGAAGAAATTGATTTCTCCATATAAAAGTAATATTTATGAAAAAATAAACATTTTTTACATAATTCGAGCCAGTCCGTTCCTATTGATTATCTACATTATAAAGCGACATTTTAAAATTATTGTAAATAAATAGCAGGACCGGGCTGAGCAGCTTGTAACTACATCAATTGTCAGTATTATAATACTTGATAATAAAAATAAACAAGACCGGGTTATGTAGTTTGTGACTACAATAATTTCCAGTGTTATATGGGTTAATAGTGTAAATATGCAGCATGACGGATTTGTTAGCTGTGACTTTTTTTGTAATAAAAACAATTGTTATACACTTGTAGGAAGTCAAAGATGTATTTAATGTTTACGGAATCAAAGTAGATCCGAGACATTTATCGTTAATAGCGGATTATATGACATTTAATGGAACTTTCGAACCGTTGAGTAGAAAAGGAATGGAAAGTAGTGCATCGCCTCTACAACAGATGTCTTTCGAGTCGTCGTTGGTGTTTTTGAAGAATGCAGTTATTAGAGGTAAGTTTAGATTTATATCTTGTGGAAAGGATGTTGTGGAAGTGTGTTTCAGGACGTCAGGACGATATTCAGAACCCTTCCAGTAGTCTCATGTTGGGAAAACCTTGTAACACCGGAACGGGGAGTTTTACTCTGTTACACAAGACTTTTACTGTTTGATTTTTATATAAAATATGTAAATAAACATTTTTTTCATTAATTGAAGTTTATTTTTTTGGAAATAAAACGAATGTTGATTTGGAAAGGGAGTATCACAACTTTAGTTAGCCTTAGGTGCTTGTAAGGGTTTCGACAAAAGATAAACAATCTGGAAGTGCCTTTCTTGATTAAAATACTCCAAACGGTTCGTTAGGAATTCGTAGACAGGTCTACATATGATTTATAAGGATAAATATGATAAAATAGTTCAAATGTACCAAGGAAAATATTAAACTTCCAAGATTTTATTTGTTCCTCTGTTATAAAATTAGTGTGAGTAGTTCAAATAAATCAAAAATAATTCGTTACTATCTATCTATCCTCAAAATAATTTTTGTTGCCTAATACACAAGTAGTTCGAATGAATGTATCAGAGTAAAATTCGCTCATCACCAAAGATATGCTTCTCCAAAAAGTTTTTGATAATTTCGATTATGCTGTATATGACAATATACCAGTAGTTCAACTGCACCTAGTTTACCATCAAAGATTTTTTCCAGAAACTTGTTTTATTGCTTTGGATTATAATTTATGAAAATTTAATACACAAGTAGTTCAAATATACCTTGATTAGTCCTTCATTAACCTATAAAGACATCACAGCTAGCCCAATTATATCAAAAGACTTATAACAAAGCGCTTTGATAGGCCTTACGAAGGCCAGAGGGCTCTGGTAGTATCAAATGGGGTTCGACGGGGTTATCAGAAGCCCTAGGTGCCTAACAGCCCGTTGGTCGCCCACTATTCTACTTATTACTGTGAAATAATAAAGATCCCCAAAAAGGCATTGTTGTTATGAATCATGATGTATGACAATTTAACACACAAATAGTTCAAATGTATCTTGATAAATCCTTTGTTAACTATTGGAGATTTGCTTTGAAAAAAGTTTTGGCTATAATGTGTACAACAATTATAATAAACAAGTAGTTCAAATCAACCAAGAAGAAATCAATACTTTGCAACCCATTAAACTTAGATCCAAATTAATACAATTATAAAAAATACTACAAGCTAAAAGAAGAACCTCCCTGGGTTAAATCACTTTCTAGAATTTTTATATAATAATGAAATAATCCCATAAATCATTTGGATTTCTGCAAAGAAAACAAGATACCCACCTGGGGAAACACCTCATGAGGTCTAGCACGAACTAACTTGTGTAGATTCAATGGGGAAGACAAACTTCTGAAACATCCTAAAAATGCTTTGAATACCTGCTCAAAGTTAGCGCAAGAAATTTGTATTTACAAATATCTTAAGGTTACAGGATAATGTAACCCCTAATTAAATAATAATGATGACAAAAATAAATAAAATAGCAAGATAATCAAGTTAAATGAACAATTATGTCAAATGATATAAGTAATCTGTTAATATTTGATTCAATCTTGTATAAACTATAAAATAAGTCAAAAAATGATAATATTTAAACGTAAATCAAATTTTATTTACAAATATGAGTATTCTACATGTATTAACAAAACAATTATTAATCAATCATTCTAACTATTTATTAAATTCCGGTTTAAATCAAATTTTATATAGTTTTCAACAAAATTTAAGAAGTCATAAAACTAAACACCAAAAAACTGATAAATATCAACTAACAAAACTTGTTATTCATTGCGGTTACATTCCACCTCGATACCTTAGAAGAATCAATTTTTGAAAGCTTCAAATAGGTGCTTAATTTCTAAAAATAAAATATCAGTTCAAATTTACCAAAATTAAATATTGATCTTCCCTAACCATTACAGATTTTTCCCAAAAAAGTTTTTGTTGCTTTAGATTATGATTTATTTAATACATAACTATTTTAAATGTACCAAAGCAAAATAATTATCCATTAAACATTTAAATCATAAATAGATTCAAAATTTTTCACCAAACAAAAATTTTCTTTGTGGATCCATTCCACCTCAATACCTTAAAAGAAGCTAAAAGTCTTAATTTATTTAAATCCACACGAAATTTTCGAATAAATTTTATATTTGATTCAAGTGCCACACAAAGGTTATTAAATTTAAAATTATTTCTCACTTAATAGTTTCTATTAGTTTTGTTAACGTCACTATCGTTTTACTCATTCTTAAATCTTGTCGATTTTTATACAAATTATAATTTTGAGCAATTAGATTAAACGAACCCATATCACAAATTAAAAAAATATACCGAAAATAAAAGTGAATAATAAATAAAATACCATAACGTTAAAGTAGACCTTAATTGCGAAGAATCGTTGTAAAAACCACCATAAACTTGAAGTCCAGCAGTTTCTATGCTTTGTTTACAATAATCTCCATCATAAAGCCAACCGACAAATTCTCCTGTAATAAGAAAACAAATTCACTTTTTTAAACGTCGTTTATATGTTATTTGTACTACTACGGGGTGTAGTACAATTCAACAAAAATTCCTCTTCGTCGATTAAATTACAAAATGGTTCGTCGTGTCATCTGTCAACTGTCGTTTCAATTCTAAATCATTAAAAAATTAGATAAAAAAGTTTTAATCTTTAATAAGTGGGGTTAAGTGTATAAGAAAGTTTTGATAATTATTAAAAAATTGACGTGAAAAAAAATGTACACTCGTACAAACGTATACACTTCGGGTCATAAGTCAACTAAATAAAGTCCATTTACATGTATATATGTCTATGACGTAAAATATCTATAATATTTAATAAAATTGAATTAATAATGAAAAAAAAATTATTATAGGGAAAACTCTGATATACTAACCTGTTCGTAAATTTTCATTTCGAAGCCAATCTTCTAATGGTTGAAAATATTCCCTCAAAGCTCTACCATCTAATCGACTTTCTCCAATCGTTTGAAATAAAACATCTCTCCATGGTTGAGAAGAACCTTTTTCCATAATTTGTCTATATTGGAATTTAATTAACTTAATAAAATAATCACGATGTCAACGTGTCAACATAGCTAGTTAGTTAGTTATCTGGTTCCTTATAAACATAGAATAAATACTCTTAGGATGATAGTTTAAAAGAACTATTACGCATGCGTCTTGTAAATACGAGGCATTTCTATGGATGATATCTTAAAAGTTAGCGGTTTCAAAATGATCTAAATAAGATGTAAGTTCATGGGAGGATGGTAATTGATAATTAAACTCACCTATACACACACACAACTAAATACAGCCGTTTTTAGAAACATAATGTCGTAGCAGTGCTGCCACTTGCCCGGTACAAGGCAACTGCGTTTCATATAAATCCAAGCATTATAATGAACATGTTTCATTGATAAGTCGGCCATTTTGAATGGGTGGCGAATATTTATAATGGAAACAAGTATTCGGAAAGGTTATTTCGATTAATGGGATATGAAACGTCGGCCATATTATCGTGGTAGACAAATATTTTATTTTACCTGTGTATAGATAATTAATTGTTTTGATTGAAATGAACAAAAAAATGTAAATGAAACTCCACTACAATCATAATTGTAATGTACATAACGCAATATTTGTCGCCCAAGATAATATGGCAGTCGGTTGTGACGTCATCCCGAAATGGCTTATGGGATTATGTGCCACCCAGCAAAGATGGTCAATAACGTCATTTTGGAATGGTACACAAAGATGTATATACATGCTAACACACAAGCGTATTATCATCAAAGCTTTTCTGACCATAGACAAAGTTGAAATGATTAGACAACAGGTTAATAATCAATATTGGACCATAGACAAATTTTGAATGAAATAGCAGAATAATGATTAATTTTGGATTATAGATTAATTTTAAATCAGGTTAACAATCAACTTATGACCATAGACAATTCTGAATGATTGAAAAGCAGGTTATTAACCAATTTTGGACCATAGATAAATTTTAAACGATTAAAAAACAGGTGATATGCAGCTTTTCCACATATACAAATTTTAGAAAACTGAAAAGCCTAATGAATTTTTGATCATAGATAAATAATAAATTATTGAAGAGTATAGTGATAAACACCTTTATTACGTAGATAAATATTAAATCACTAAAAAGTAGGGTAATAATCGGCTTATCATCATAGACAAATTATAAATGATTAAAAAGCAAGATGATAATCAACTACTAATCATAAACAAGTAATCAAGGGTGATATTCGACTTGAAATCACAGAATGAACTTTTTCAATTGAACTGAATATTTTTAGCCCCCAAGACAATATGGCGGCCGGTTGTGACATCATCCCGAAATGACCTATGGGATTATGTGTTACCCAACAAAGATGGCCGACCTGTCAATGAAGTTATCTGGAATGGATCCAAAATAGCTTTGTAACGATTTATTTATAGAATCGATAGTTTAAAAACCGTTAACTCCATCTGGAATATTATTGTGGTTAATAAAATTATTCTTTAAAATATTTTCGAAACCTTGGGATTTGTAATCCGATCACGGAATTTCCGGCCGCTTATTATCATGTTAATTTAGTATCGATCTTGTATAATAAGTTGTATAAATGTATGATACGTCTCGGGTTGCACAAATAATGGAAATAGACGATGAAATTCAATAGTTGTAGATCGATGTGCCTCGCCTATGATTGTATGTCGACAGGAAGCTACACCGTGAGATTTCTCAAACGACATTGCACAAGAAAATTGTGTATGAATTATTTTTTTTTTCATAATTGTTTTACACGTTTACGTTTATTTTCTTTTTGGAATTGGAGAAATTAAATGAACGAGTATGTTACAAATATGTTAACTTTCTCTTAGTCTCTTAGCAACGTAATTTTTATAATATCGATTACTATGAAAGGGATTTTTGTTATAAACAATGTTACGTCATTATCGTTTGTAAGCTACAAACATAAAAGGAAATAGTTTCTTTACTACGGTTCCAGTATTTCGTAGTTGATAATAGGAAAAAGAAGTATACAGTGTGTCCCATGAATTATGTGGTGTAAAACCTGTAGAAGAAATAGGTTATGGTCAGAATAAGATACTGGAGTTTTTTGACAAATTTAACGTTCCGTGTTAAAAATATTGTGAAAAATAACAAGACAAAATTTATTACGTCCAGATAAGAGGGGTTTTTAAAAATGGTTATAGGAACTAATCTATGGTTTATTTAAGTTTCAACTTGATAGCGGATGTTCTGATGACGTAATTAAAAATTATAAACGTCAATTAATTTATCAACTCTATCAGAGATCAGTTTCAAATGATTCAAAAGCAGAGTGATGATCAACTATTGATCATAGACAAATATTAAATAATTTAGAAGCTGGTTAATAATCAACTTTTAACCATAGAAAAATCAATAAACAGCTAAAAAGCGTGTCGACAATTAAGATTTGACCATAGATAAATAGGAAATGATAAACAAACAGATTACTAGTTAATTTTTGATTATAGAAAAATCTTATATGATTGAAAAGGAGGGCGATAATCAGTTTCTGCTCATAGATAAATGATGAAATTTAGAAAAACAGGTTGATAATCAAGTTTTAATAATAGATAAATGTTAAATAAGATTGAAAAGCAACTTTTGACCATAGATAAATATTAAATGAATAAAAAGCAGTTGAATAGTCAATTCTAAACTATGAATAAGTTTTACATGATTGAAACGCAAATTGATTATCTACTTTTGATCATAGATAAATATGAAATTATTGAAAACAAGTCTAATGGTCAATTTTTAATCATGAACAAAATTAGCTTTTGATTGAAAAATAATTAAAAAAGTGATAATCACAGTAATTTTGACTATAGATAAATATAGAATGATTAAAAATGTATTTGTGACCATAGATAAATATCAAATGATCGAAACGCAGAGTGAAGATCAAATTTTGAACGATCGAAACATAATGGCAATCAATTTCTGATCATAGATAAATAATAAATGATTTAAAAGCAGGTTAATAATCAACTTTTAATCATAGATAAATTTTAAATGATTGAAACGCCATAATGATTATAGATAAATTGTCAAATATTGAAAAGTCTTAAAGTAAATAGCTATTGATCATAGATAAATGATAAAATAATAAAAAGCAAGTTGATTATCAACTTTTGACCATAGATAAACATGAAATAATTAAAAAGCATCATTTTATAACCAAAGATAAATATTTAACGATGAAAAAGCAGAATGAGAAATACCTTTTGATCACTGACAAATGTCAATTAACTGAAAAGCATAATGGCAAACTATTTTAGATCATAGATAAATAATAAATGATTGAATAGCATAGTGATACAACTTTAAATCATAGATAAATATCAAATCTGTAGCAAACAGGATAATAATCGACTTGTCATCATAGAAAAACTTTATATAATTGAAAAGCATAATGGAAATCAATTTTAGATCATAGATAAATATCAAATCTGTAGTAAACAGGATAAAAATCGACTTGTGATCATAGAAAAACTTTATATAATTGAAAAGCATAATGGAAATCAATTTTAGATCATAGATAAATAATAAATGATTGAATTGCATGGTAATACAACTTTAAATCATAGATAAATATCAAATCTGTAGCAAACAGGATAATAATCGACTTGTGATCATAGAAAAACTTTATATAATTGAAAAGCATAATGACAATCAATTCTAGATCATAGATAAATTTTATACGCTAGCAAAAACCTAGTAGCTATAAATTTTCGTTCATAGATAAATAGTAAATGGTTGAAGATCATGGTGATAATCAACTTTAGACCATAGATAAATATAAAATATCTATAAAACATGGTAATAATTGACTTTACATCATAGACAAATGTTGAATGTACGAAAGGAAACATGATAACAAACTTCTGATCATAGACAAATTGAAAATGACTAAAAACCAGTGTGTTGATAGACTTCAGGTCATAGATAAATTAAAAATGATCAAAAGCATTTCATTCCGTACAAAGACATATAACGAAGGTTTTTTTTTCATGTTAAAACCGTAATACCCTTGAAAAATGGAGCGTTTCTTAAGAGGAAACGTATGATGAAATCAAAAACATCCTGTTAACCGAAGTAAAAGTATCTCGCAATAGATCTCCCCATAAATTAGTTATTTAAATCCTTGGAACAGAAACCGTTCACTTGCAGTTCGTTCTTTGTTCATACGATACATATAAAACAGTCCAGTTAAATAAATTCCATTTTACAACATTATAATAATCGACAATCCAGTTGAAGTTAAATGAAAATAAAAGATTTCGTAATTTTCAAATAAAAAATCCTCTCCAAATAATCGTAACTAACATAAACAAAACCGTAAAAATTTGATTTATTGACCGGACTATATTATGACGTAATCCGCGTCATAGCTATCCTTGATAGACACTCCCGATTGGAAATGAATATTCACACGAAAATAAAATTGTTATTATGTATTACACATACATACCTTTTTTTTTCTGTAATTACTTACCAAGAAATATATTAAATGTTAATTTCGTTATAGCCTTGCTTATATTTCGGAAAAAATACCAGGAAAAAAATACAAATTATAGCATATACGAGGGCTACTTCATTAATACGATAATATCGTGCGGCGTTGCCGTTTAATCAACAATATCCTATTATCCACGACAATAATATGAATCGAAAAAGATTAGGATATAAGATATGACTGCTATTATTTAGATTTTGTTTACCGGGGGTAGTCGCTTTGTTCCGTCATTGATCGTTTATCTTTATCGACTTTTTCTTTATTATAAATCTGTAGGACAATGAAATTAGCTCTCGTATTTTATGCTTTCGAGTGAAGTTATTATTATACAAGGAGAGTTGTTTTTGAAGTGAGAAAGATTTGCTTTTGACGACGTGGTTTCAATAAGTTCAACAGTTTATTGATGGCATGAAGTATAGGAAAAAAACGATTTTTTCATAAACATCATATCATGAGATGAATGATGACTCTTCTTTTTCTGCTATTTTTTTCTTTTTTTAATTTCTATGTTTTTTTTTTTAATTTCTATGAATTTTTGGGATGTTTTCCCGATTTCACCGACATTTTCTAAAAAGCTTGTCTTTCGTTAGAGAAAATAATTTATAAAAGGATTTTTACCGAAAAAGTTTCGTTTGCCCCCCAGTCCCTTTCAAAGGTATAACAATTTTACTGAAAAATAGCGAAAATATCGACTTTAGAAAAAAGTATTTCAAACAAAAAAGAAAGCTCTTAAAAAGCTCTACAAAAAAGGTTATATACATTTTTTACGTAAGTCTATTGTTTTTGTTGTTATGACTCAAATTACCTCGGAATGAGTCAAATTCACTACGTGACGAGATATTTTGGGTCATAACAGCCTAAATAATAGATTTACGTAAAAATTGTATATAATCTTTTTTGTACAAACTTTTATAAGCTTCATTTTTTGTATGAAAAATTTTTTTCTGAAATCAATATTTTTGAAGATATTTGATTAAATCGATATAACTTTGAAAGGGGGCGGGAGAGCAAACGAATTTAGGAGCAAAAATTTCGGTGAAAACGGGGGTCTATCCCCAATTTTTTCCGGATTTGTTAATTAGATATATCCAATCTTTTTTTGGTATTCTTCTTCTTCTATTTTTATATTTTGTTCTCATTTTAGTGACAGTCGTCTTAGTAATTTTATAATATTGTTTTTTTGGTTCTATAAATGGGAAAAATCATCCGTTTTTGATGAATTTTTTTTTTCGAAATGTTTGTTTTTTATCGTGTTTATGAAAAACGATAAGAAAAATATTCCACTTGAATATTTTTTACACTTTTATGGCTTTAAATGTTGTAATAACCTCATTTTTTTTAAATATATTTTAGCAAAGCACTCAATAAAGTTTTTTGTTTATCTACATGAAAAATACATGTTGAAAAAAAAATTACTTGATAAAAAAGTACAAATAAGTGAGAAAAAGTCAATTGTGAGGGGAAATTTTATTATTTTAATTTGTTATAACATGAAAAATCAACATTTTTTCAAAATTTTTTTATGATTTGTTTTTTTTTGTATAGATTAAGAAAAAAAATTTCAATTCATTTAATTATTTATAACAAGTTACCAAAAATTCATTAAAATCTGATGTATTTTCCATTTTGTAGAACCTAAAAAACAAAATGGCGGCCGATAGTATTACTTCACGTCTCCATTTTGTCAACAACAACAATAAAAACAAAATGTAACACAAAAATAACCAGAAGAAACAAATTTCAACGATATACACGTCGTGGATTAGTTTGTGAAAGGCGTCCCTGAATATCTTAACCCAGATATAGTAAAGTTTTGAAAAAAGATCTTGCGTAACGTTGTTTATAGATTCCATTCCTAACCAGTTTCCATAACGGGCGAAATACATTAACAAATCGCAAAAAAAACGCAGAACATTAAACGGGGCACAAATCCTATCACAAATATATTAGGTAACTACCTAAAGAAGACGTTCGTGGCCTTATAAACTTTTAAAAATCCCTGTAGAAATGTTAATTACCACGATTCTCGACATTGATGTCCACTATAACGACAATAAAGCCCCAATAACCTTCGCTACGTTATGAAAAATGTGTAGAAAGTTCTCTAATGAAGGTGATTTAATTAATAAACATATTTTTTCTAGGAGATACATTGAAAAATGAATATTTACATGTTGTCACATTGAAAAAAGAAAAAAATGAAACTCACGTCAGTATTCTGCCGGCTTCTTTGCTCCTATAAATATCGCATTCATGCAACGGTCTGGTCGGGTCATTAGGCGAGTATTGGCCTGCGGCGATGCATAATGAACGATAGATTTGAAATTGTAAAATTGTACTTGCGAAATATCTGTAACGAAAACGTTTTACGTTAATTGGAAGACAAAAAATAGACAAAGAATTGAAATAACTGCTAGATATGAAGGAAATATAAATTAATTTCGTTTCGAAAACACATTTAATTAACTCCGCGTTCCTTGACATGATTATTTAACTGATTGATGCATAATTTATTTAGAAAAATTGAATTTAAACCGTTGCGTAACGTTCCAAACTCAAATATTTAATGAATCACCCTGTAATGTGATTGTTTCTACTATTATCGCACCCCGTATGTGTTTTAATTTAAATATTTCATGAATCACCCTATAAATACAATATTTTTCCACCCTGTATCAACCATAAGACAATAAATAATCTGAAACTTACAAATTTAATGCATTACCCTGTATAAATAGTCTAATATATTCTCATTAACATCGCACCCTGTATAGTTTATACGACAAATATAATAATCTTAAATTAAACAATTTAACAAATCACCCTGTCATTATAAATAGCAACTAACCGACGAATGACCCTGTATAAATCGAGTATATTCGCACTATTTCACACTCTGTATATCTGTAAGCTGGAATTTAACGGGATTCGCCCTATAAAAATAATATAATATGTTCACAATAATGTTCCACCCTGTATTTAGCATAAAACAATGATAAAGAATGTAGAACTTACAAATTTAATGAATTACCCTGTATAAAGTCTAATATATCCTCATTAACACTGCACCCTGTATAGTTTACACGACAAATATAATGAATAATCTAAAATTAAACAATTTAACAAATCACCCTGTTAAAACTGTCATTATAAATAGCAACTAACCGATGAATGACCCTGTATAAATCGAGTATATTCGCACTATTTCACACTCTGTATATCTCTAAACAGGAATTTAACAGGATTCACCCTATATAGTTTACACGACAAATATAATAAATAATCTAAAATTAAACAATTTAACAAATCACCGTGTTAAAACTGTCATTATAAATAACCTCTAATCGATGAATTGCCCTGTATAAATCGAGTATATTCACACTATTTCCATCCTGTATAACTATAGACTAGAATTTAACAGAATTCACCCTATAAAAATAATATAATGTTCCACCCTGTATTTAGCATAAAACAAGGATAAAGAAAATACGATTCACAAATTTAAAGAATTACCCTATATATATCTATGAATATATTCACAATATTATCATACCTTGTATGTCTGTAAACTGGAATTTGTGAATCACCCTATATAGATAATATGATGTTTATGTCCCGCCTTGTATTGAGTATAAAACAATGTATATTCACACTATTGTCGTACACTGTATAAGCAATAAAACAATCATAATAAATAATTCAGAACGTGTATTCCTGTATTATTAATAAAAACTGTCATTATAAGTAACCTTGAACGTGTAAATTTAATGAATCACTATGTTAAAATTGTTATCATAATTGACCTGTAGTTTGATAAACTACCCTGTATACATATTCGAGTTTATTCACACTATCATTGCACCCTGTATAAGCAATGAAAATAATAATAATAAATAATCTTGAACATGGAGATTTAATGAATCGCCCTATTGAAAATGTCATCACAAATGAATGAATCATATCGATAACCATTAATTTCCCTGTGGAAAAGTATATTAACATAAATAATTCCATTCAATGAATCATCGTAACAAAATGAACAAGTATAATCACACCCTGTATGAGAAGAAAATATAATAACTTAAAATTTGAAGATTACATGAATCGTCGTGTATATACGAATAATCGAGTACGTTCACACTATTATCGCACCCTGTATTACAACTAAATTTATATCCTTCACAATTCTCTAGTTTTGAAATACACAGAAAGTTTTTCAATAAACAGTATGAATAAAAAACATAACTTAAAATGCAAATATTTCATGAATCGCCGTGTATATACAAATAATGTATGTTTTCACTATTATCTCATCCTGTATTAAAAATAAATTTATATTGGATTATTCAATTTCACAATAACAACAAATGTCAAAATTTGAATAGAAATTTTCTATGTTTTGAATTCAAAGTTGAAACGTAAAAAATATATGTATCAACTTTCCCTTTTCGCAAAAGTTTATTTTCCCAAAAAGAAAGTTTTTCAATAAACTATTAACTCTGTGCGTTTACTCCACACGAATTCAAGTATCCAGTACACATTCGTAATCGTTGTGTAACAATAATATTATTCCATGAGTGTCAGTTGGTATACGGTCAGTGCTAGATTCCCGCATAATACATTCGATAAGATCATTTACAAACATAACAATAAAGTACGTTCTTAGAAAGAAAGTAGTACCGGCCTTAAACTTGTTTTTTTTATTACGGAACTTCATGATGACATTACATATTAAATAATCAAAATTCATAATGATAAATGTGTTTTATATATTTCCCTAACATAGACTCGCACTGTATACTTCATAAGTAATAATTAAATTTAATTTTGAGTGTCGTAAGTAGGATGTTTATATCAGTTTTGGTTGATTGGTTTGCTAAACGATCATAAGGAAATTATACTGCCTACATAATATTACGACACAATTTTACTGTCTGCTTAAACAAATAAATAAACAAACGTGAGATTAAATAACAAGATGTAAAATAAATTTATATTCTTATCGATAAGGTAGTAGATTATAAATTGAATTGACATTTGACAGCTTTTGATTTTCATATATGTTAAACTGGTTGCCTATATTAGGGTGAAATACAATACCTATTTATAACGATCTTTCTGGAATAAATAGAAACGTGTATAATTATTACGTTATTGTTAATTGAATTAATTAATTAATTATTCGCACATAATCATTATACAGTTTGAGACATAATAATAAATTCGAAAATAATAAAATTCAATAGATTTGTTTATACAGGGTGTGTTGAATAAAAGATTTTTCAACAGGTGTATTAAAAAATTAGAATTGCTCGATAATTCGCACTTAATCATTGTATACAGTTTGAGTCAATAGAGTGGAGTGAATAAATGTAGGAATTTCAATACTACAAAGAAAATTATTTTATACAGAATGTGTCTAGAAACAAATTTTTTAGTATTAACTTATAATATATTAATATTAATTTAGAATTGCTTTATAAATCGCACACAATCATTATATACAGTTTGAGCCATTAGAATGGAATAAATAAATGTATAAATTTCAATGAAAACCAGATTTTTTTATACAGGATGTGCCTAGAAACAAATTTTTTAACGAGTGTATTAAAAATTTATAATTGCTTGATAATTCGCACACAAGCATTATATACAGTTTGAGCCATTAGAATGGAATAAAAATATGTAGAAATTTCAATAAAAAGCAGATTTTTTTATACAGGTAGTGTCTAAAATCAGATTTTTTAAGAAAGAGTGTATTAAAAATTTGCAACTGCGTGATAATTCTCACATAATCATTATGTACAGTTTGAGTCATTAGAATGGACTAAATTGTGTATACAGGGTGTATCTAATAACAGACTTTTTATTATAACTAAGTTTTCTTAAAATTATTATCAAAATTCGACATTAAAAATTGAGGATTACTTGATAACAGAAAAACGTAGTTGCCAGTTTTCACATTTTGTCTTAGAAATACCTAAAATATGTAACAACTAGTATTTTTTTGCGCTTTTCTCGAAACCAATGAACGGAAGATATTTCGTGATCAAAACGAATTTCATTTCAATAAATAATAGAAAATATTGTACAACGATTTGAAAAAAAAAAGTTTAAACAATTATAAAGTTGTTAATTGTTGACATATTCGAAAAATAAATTGAAGGAAATGATAATAAAAACCTTCAAGGTTCCACTTGAAGCACCACAACATCACGCACACCCTTTACTATAACATTGGCTAAATCACCTTCCGAAAATTCTCTTTCTCAATACCACAAATTGTATTTTTTGATCCGACCTAGTGAAGGGTGGGAGGTCACAGTAAATTTTAGCGCGAGAAGTGGTTGCCGATACCGAGGAAAGTAATCACACGGTATAAAAGTCATTGATGGTATCAAAAAGATATCCAGTACCCTGTTAGTTGCATTAAAGACGCATAGTACGGAGAATTATGAGAATACTGGTGAGTGTTTTTTGTTTAATCGTGATTATTTACGCGTGCGCACAGTGAACAGTGAATTTTTAGTGGTTGGAGTATCGAATTTATTTTTTTTTGTAACTGTTAATTTTGATCAAATTTTTTTTTTATAATAAATAGCGAGCGGTTTTTGGTAGGGGGTTGCTTGAACGGAAAAGGGGGTCAGGTGGATCTGTTTTATTGGAATTTTGAACAAATTCTGTCACTAGCTATTTGAAAAATATTTTTTTTAGATTTTGTTATATCAATTCTAGATGTTTTTCTAAATAAATAACGAAAAAAAATTTTAAAAATAATATATTAATACGAAAAATAATTAATAGATATTGAATATAAAAATTATAAATGATTTTATTTGAATAATTTTAATAAATATCGACAAATTAATAGAAAATTGAATATAAAAATTCTAACGTTTTATTTCAATTTTTTCAATAAATATCGGGGGGGTTTATGATAAAGTGCTGCTTTAACGAAAATGGGGGGCGGGTAGTGTGATTTACGAGTCAATTTATCTCACTCAAATGTATTATTTTTGTGATATCAGTATTTTGTTTTTTTTTGGAAATTTAATCAAATTTATTCATTAGCTATTTGAAAAATAATTTTTTTATATTGACATATTATTTTTGACCGTTTTTCTTAATAAATAAAAAAAATATTACACATTAATACGACAAATTAATAAAAAAAGAATATAAAAATTAAAAAATTTTATTCCAATTTTTTCAATAAATATCGGGGGGTTTTATGATAGAGTGGTGCTTAATCGAAAATGGGGGGCAGATAGCGTGATTTATAAATCAATTGATCTCACTAAAATGTTTTATTATTATTGAGATATCAGTTTTTTGTTTTTTTTTATTTGAAATTTTAATCAAATTTATTCATTAGCTATTTGAAAAATAATTTTTTTATATTGACATATTATTTTTGACTGTTTTTCTTAATAAATAAAAAAAATTATACATTAATACGACAAATTAATTTTTTTAATAAATATCGGGGGAGTTTATGATAGAGTGTTGCTTAATCGAAAATAGGGGGAAGATTGCGTGATATAAAAGTCAATTTATCTCAATTTTTTATTATTATTGAGATATCACTTTTTTGTTTTTTTGTTTGGAAATTTAATCAAATTTATTCATTAGTTTTTTGAAAAATAATTTTTTTATTTTGACATATTATGTTTGAACGTTTTTCTGAATAAATAACAAAAAAATATTATACATTAATACGACAAATTAATAGAAAATTGAATATAAAAAATAAAAATGTTTTAATTTGTATTTTTTAAATAAATAATGGGGGTTTACAATGGGAAGTGTTTCAAACGAAAATGGGGGGCTAGTAGGGTGATTTATAAGTCAATACAAAATTTTTTCAATTGCAATAAAAAAAAATTAGTATGATGAAAAACAATATATTTTTAAAATTTGTGTTTATTTTTGTTATGAATGATACGAAAAATTCAATTTATATAAAGTTTTCATCAAATTTTAATTATTATTACCAAAATTGAAAAAACTACAATCTATAATTAATTTTAAATATTAAGATTTTTTTCTATGCATTTCAGTACCTGTCAGGTGTTATAGTCCGAGTAGTAACTGTTTATAAACTTCGATGTTCGTTTTTTTTTCTTTCTAGTGACATAATTGATAATTTTTTATCGTACACTTATAGATATAGATAAAAAACATTATTTCTTAAAAATATAACATATATGACGTCAAAGTTGATGGATTTCTCGAACTCGATAGAAAAGTAAACAAAGTACCCGTTAATTTCTTGTTTTGATTATTATATGGATAAATATTAAAAAAATATAATACTTTTTGTCTCACCTTTATGTCTTTCCCATGCTTTTCTGTCCCTGTCGATATTTAACTGTCATTTGTCAACTTATTATGTCAAATGCACGTTTAGGTTATTGCGCACATCTGAATGATTGAATATTAGATTTTTTTCACAATTTGGGGTGAAATTGCCCACCAAAAACAAAAAGAGCATATCCGTATACAAACTGTACGTTTTCTGACATCCGTAAACATAGTAACGCAACAGTTGAAACAAAAATTTTCATTATGTTATGTATATCCTAGTCAATCAGACGTTCGTTCGTTAAGTAATCCAAATCACTTTCACAGTGCAAAAGAGATACCTCTACATTAGACTAGAACATATTTTTTTCTAAAGTTGGCACAACTTGTTCAATATAGGAAGTATTTGAATTGCGTCTAGTATTACTATGTCCATAATCCAGCATTTAACGTTGTCCTTATTAACTTTTCTTCTAAGTAGTTCTAATATTTTTACTTTATTTCTAATGTCAAAAGTTGCCACAGATCTATAACCCGAATTACGTTCACTTCACAATGCAAAGGAGATATTTCTACCTTAGACTAGGGGATAATTTTTTCTATAGTTGGCACAACTTTTTCTATATAGGAAGTAATTTTATCTATACATAACGTCAAAAATCGCCATAGATCTATACGTTTTTGTAGTACATGTTCTTCTTGTAACCTTGTTCGGAAAATAATCCGGATCACGTTCATTTCGAAACCTGAACGAAGTGAACGAGATCACAAGATAAAACAAATAAAGTCATCTGAGGGTATTTTTTTGTAGTTTTAAAGAACTGCGATGATATAATAATGAAAAAAAAGAGAATGCTAAAGGATGTGAAAAAAAATCTAGTAAATAATG
Organism: Diorhabda carinulata; assembly: GCF_026250575.1. Classification (NCBI taxonomy): domain Eukaryota; kingdom Metazoa; phylum Arthropoda; class Insecta; order Coleoptera; family Chrysomelidae; genus Diorhabda; species Diorhabda carinulata. The sequence goes on along the minus strand of NC_079472.1, from coordinate 11,818,070 downwards.
GAATTCTTCTCGTTTCAAGGTTGCATTCGATTGCGAATTTACAGGAAAACACTAATGGTAACCTTGCTTTTACCAAGAAAAACGAAAGTATGTCATATACTTGTTGATATACATCTAGCGATTAGTTAGATCGGATCGTTAGAAAGTAATAGTCGCGAATGAATTTTAAAAATGTAACTGACCTAGGAAACAAGCTAAAAAATATTGTGACTACATAATACAGGGTGTAGATTCTATAATGAACAAGTAGGATGGTTTTAAATTAATTCGATACCTAATAGAGGATGATTACAACCAATAAAATAATAAATATTTGAAATTGGTGGACGTTTCGTTTGAAATTTTATAAATTCTTGAGTGAATTGACACGATTTCAATTCATAAAGACAAAATTCGTCACCTTAGAATACCGGGGATTATAGAAAAGTACTATAGAACTTTGACGTTCTGATATTTCAAAACAAAACTGAACTTTTCGAAAATTATGAGGATTTTCATTCATTAATGTTTCTAAAGGCATCCAATTTTGAAAATTATGATCATTTTCATTAAATACTGCCTTTTATTATCTCAAATTTAGAAAATGACAATTTTCATTCATGCATTGTCTTTTAGTGCCTGCGATTTCCAAAATTATGACGACGTTCATTCATTAATGCCTTTAAGTGACTCCAAATTTGAAAATATGACGACATTCATTTATTAATACCTTTAAGTGACTCCAAATTTGAAAATATGGCGATGTTCATCCTTCAATGTCTTTTAGTGCCTGCGATTTCCAAAATTATGACGACTTTCATTCATTAATGCCTTTAAGTGACTCCAAATTTGAAAATATGACGACATTCATTTATTAATACCTTTAAGTGACTCTAAATTTGAAAATATGACGATGTTCATCCTTCAATGTCTTTTAGTGCCTGCGATTTCCAAAATTATGACGACTTTCATTCATTAATGCCTTTAAGTGACTCCAAATTTGAAAATATGACGATTTTCATTTATTAATACCTTTAAGTGACTCTAAATTTGAAAATATGACGATGTTCATCCTTCAATGTCTTTTAGTGCCTGCGATTTCCAAAATTATGACGACTTTCATTCATTAATGCCTTTAAGTGACTCCAAATTTGAAAATATGACGATTTTCATTCATGCATTGTCTTTTAGTACCTGCGATTTCGAAAATTATGACGACTTTCATTCATTAATACCTTTAAGTAACTCCAAATTTGTAAATATGACGATTTTCATTCATCAATGTCTTTTAGTGCCTGCGATTTCCAAAATTATGTCAACTTTCATTCATTAATGCTTTCAAGTGTCTCCAAACTCGAAAATATGACGATTTTTATCGATCAATGTCTTTTAGTGCCTGCAATTTCCAAAATAATGACGACTTTCATTCATTAATACTTTTGAGTGACTCCAAATTTGAAAATATGACGACATTTATTTATTAATGCCTTTCAAGTGACTGCAAATTTGAAAATATGACGACATTCATTTATTAATACCTTTAAGTGACTCCAAATTTGAAAACATGTCGACATTCATTTATTAATACCTTTAAGTGACTCCAAATTTGAAAATATGACGATTTTCATCCTTCAATGTCTTTTAGTGCCAGCGATGTCCAAAATTATGTCAACTTTCATTCATTAATGCCTTTAAGTGTCTCCAAACTCGAAAATATGACGATTTTTATCGATCAATGTCTTTTAGTACCTGCAATTTCCAAAATAATGACGACTTTCATTCATCAATGTCTTTTAGTGCCTGCGATTTTTAAAATTATGTCAACTTCCATTCATCGATGCTTTTTAGTGTTTCCAAATTCGAAAATTTGACGATTTCCATTTATTAATGCTGTACTTTTGTCTAAATAAACTTTCGAACGATTATTTTTCGAACCACCCTCGTATACATGTTTTTAATGAATATTATTTATATTTTATTTCAGTTATCGCTGTCGATCTTAGTCCTTGTGGCGGCGGCAGTAATTGCTGAGCCCAAGGAGAAGAAATCAGTACAAGTTGATGATAAAAAGCAAACGAAACGTGGACTACTCAGTTTGGGATACGGATACGGAGGAGATTTCGATAATGGATATCACGTAGGCGAAGGAGGATACGGTCTCGAAGGTGGTTACCCCGTAGGATTCGGCGGTATTGATTTAGGACATTCGGCGGCTGTAGAAAAAACTATAACCGTATATAAAGGTGTTCCGTTACCGTATCCCGTAGAAAAACATATCCCATACCCGGTTACGAAACACGTACCCTACCCCGTAAAAGTTCTAGTCCCACAACCTTACCCCGTAGAAAAACACGTACCCTACCCTGTAAAAGTACACGTTAAAGTACCATATCCCGTACCTCAACCCTATCCCGTTGAAAAACTCGTCCACGTACCCGTTAAAGTACCAGTCGATAGACCGTATCCCGTAAAAGTTTTAGTACCTCAACCGTACCCTGTAGATAAATACATCCATGTACCAGTCAAAGTACCAGTTCCCCAGCCTTACCCAGTAGAAAAACCCGTACCGGTGCCGGTTAAAGTCCCAGTTCACGTACCACAACCTTACCCAGTTTACAAACAAGTACCAGTACCTGTTAAAGTACCCGTAGATCGTCCGTACCCAGTCCACGTACCTCAACCTTACCCAGTACACGTAGTCAAAAACGTACCAGTACCAGTAGAAAAACCAGTACCTTACCCAGTTAAAGTACCAGTCGATAGACCTTATCCCGTAACTGTAGAAAAACCGTACCCTGTGGCGGTTAAAGTACCATACCCAGCTCCGTATCCAGTAGAAAAACCAGTACCGTATCCAGTAGAAAGACCTGTACCTTATCCCGTTAAAGTTGCCGTTGATAGACCAGTACCGGTACATATCGAAAAACCAGTACCGGTTCCGGTGGAAAAACCTGTACCAGTACCTGTTAAAGTACCATACGCAGTTCCGGTAGAAACCCAGCACGGATACAGCCACGGAAGTTACTCAGACAGCTACGAAGGCGGTTGGGGAGATTACGGGCACAAATAAATCGTGTGAGAGTGCCTTAAAGTACCTTTCTATTTATATATATTTTAAGGTTATGTTTCTCAATAAATCTTGTTATATTTTTATTATTACGTCTTTTATTTCGACATCATTTCGATCAAAAAAATCGTTTGTATATTAAAAAGAAGTGAAAAAGAAGAATACCTTATTTGGTAATATTATCATTAGTTACGCCAATGCTCATAACCTAAAAAAGCGTTACAATCACCGGAAATATATAACATACAATCCAAATAAGGTATTCACATATGTACGTATATGAAATAAACTTTCATTCAAGATATAAATTGCAACATTTATTATAATAGATTATTATCGAATATAATTGAGAATTGCACAACCCTCCGATAAATGACAGCAAATAAGCACTCGTAGAAATCTATTTAAAAATAATGAATACTCATCATACTAGACGGCGTATATATAGAAATTCATTTCAACTATAACTATTCTCTACTAGATGGCGAAACACTATGCAATTACGTGTTTTTACCCAAGATTGGTACCGAATAGGTTGCCTCGTAACGAGGATGCGACAGACGGAAATGTAAAACCGTTACGTCACTTGTTGAGAACGATTCGAAGAATAAACAGTGTTTACGTTGGATTTGTACCTTTGTGTCCGTTTTTTTTTTCGTGTTTTTAAATTTATTCATTGAGAAAAAATGTCAATAGTTAATACGTTAAATTAGATTTTTTTTTCATGAGACTAAACAGGTATTTGGAATAATTATAAAATACATTACTGGGTTACTTTGGTATAAAAAATAAATATGAACTTGAAATAAATAACAGTATCATAATAAAAACACACGAAAATATTTAATATAATTAGATATGGAATGGATTACCTTATATACTATTGGATATTTTCTTTCTGATTATAAATATATCCTCAAAAACACATCCGACAAAAAACCGTGCAATCACCATGTTCTTGTCCGTTTATTATCAACTGATGACGTCACGCGTAAATCGGACAAATTATCGGGCAACCTATCCTCTATCAACCTTGCTTTTTGTTAACCCCTTTTTTTCATAGAGTAGTGGTCAATTCGAATACATACGAATGTATTTAACGTAAAGATTAATACTAAAATATGTAGCGGGAATAAATGTCTTTAATAATATCCATCAATAGTTAAGTGATAAATAAGAAAATCGATTTCTGTAGTCGTAGTCCCGTAATCGATTGTTTTTTATAATAAACGTCGATGTAGATTTTGACAGCTGTCTGTAAACTTCCCTAATATTGAGAAAATTTTAAAAATGTAGTAGGGTTAGAAAATAAAGTATAATACTGAGAATTATAGCAAAGTTATTATATTTATAGAGTACCCATAAAGGAGATATTCGTGAATTGAAGATTTGCGTTTTAATAGCGATTATTGTATCGAGTTTTGTTTGTGTTTTTTAATATCGAGAATGAAGAATTTAGAGTGAACGCACCCATCTTTTCAGTCACGTTATTTATTCACGTAGGGGAGATGGGAGTAAGACATTTTTGGAAATTATAGATACATATTTTTAGTATTATATTTATATGAGAAATTTTAAAGAGAAAATAATATACAAGGTAATCATTATGCACAAATTATACGAGGAGCGTTTGAAAAATTTCAGGTTAAATTCACATTTATATTATAAATATTATTAGAAAGTGATTTTTAAAGATAATTATTGATGCGTTTTTGAAAAATACGATGATTTTGCCTTTAGTGTCTCAAATTTCGAAAATTATGACGATTTTCATGTATTAATGCCTTTAAAGGTATCCAGTTTAGAAAATATGATAAGTTTCATTCAAAATGACTGGTAGTGTCTGCCATTTCGAAAATTATGAAGATTTTTTTTCAGTAATGCCTTTTAGTGTATCCAATTTTCAACTTAATAATTTGTCAACTTAAACTTTGCCATTTTATTTTCCACAAATTCCTTATGCACTTTAGTCAACAAATTGCCTACCGCAAATCTCTACGACGAATAATTTCAGACGTACAGTATTTTGCATGCTTATTCGACCTCCCGGTACATGTACAAGGTTGTGAAATAATGGCAAGCGAAGTTTGCTGTTAACATATATCAAATTAGCGTTTCCCTATTTCCCCTATCAGCGATTAATTAACAGATACTTGATTCGAAGCTACATTTCGTAATTTCGATTCGTAAATGAAATAAATTGTAGACTTTCATTTTTTTTTCTACTTCCTACAACCAATTGCAAACGCATTTATTTACCGAATCCGAGAATTATCTAACGTAATTAATTTTTAATATCAGTTTCATGTATTACAAGTGTCAAACATTTAGTTCATCCAACTGTAATTACCTTAGTTTATGAAAAAATGTATTTACTTTCCGACTCGCCCTGTATTAGATTATCAGCAAAATCAATTTTATAAATCATCAAAACAATATGACTATAATGGATTATAACTTCATAGAGTAGGACGTAAATTTTATTAAAATTTTCGTTGATAAATTTCAAAAACCCTGTATAACATTTTAAAAATTTACATTGGTGTTACATGAAAATAAAAAGATACCGTGTATATTTGCAAAAAACTATAAGATGTCATACTATATTTAAAAATAACTTTTTTGATACTTTCTTTAATAATTTTGTTATTGAAATTGTTCACCCTGTATATTCGGAATTAAAATTATTCGAAAAATAATATACTTATATAATAAAATGCTTTAATTTTGTTTTTAATCGAAATAATCACTAAAAGCAGTGTTTTAACTTTTTCATTATACCTCGTATAAATTCGAATGTGTACACGATTGTTTTAGAAATTTATCTTCGATGAAACATCAATCAAATCTATTATATAACATTTTAAATAGATTAAAAGTTTCTTGTAAAATAAACTCTAATTCGAACTGTTGGCGTATACGTTGATTTAAAATTAATTGGTATTCCATAAATACTGATCACGTTTAATGATTC